>NW_026263195.1:2711024-3012249 GCF_947179515.1 Apodemus sylvaticus
AGAGTTTTCTCTCGAAAGAATATGTAAGAATACCACGTTGTAAGGAAATACAGTGTTGCAGAGTAAAGAAAGATACGTATGTATTGGAAACCCACAAACTTTACGAGATGAAATAAAGCATCGTACAAAATTAGCTTGTATCTCCTAAACAACACTTTGTAACTCAAAAAGATTTGGTGTGGCCTGTACGTCTAAACATGTAGCCTCAAAAGAGAGCCCACAGGACAATTTTCTTTCGTCAAAATTTGTCAGAAAACCACGTTTTAAGGAAATCCCGCATCGTGAGAAATTATCTTGTTCTTCCTAAACAACACGTTTTAACTTGAAAAGCTTTGGTGTTGGGCGTATGTCTAAGCATGTAGCCCCAAAAGAGTATGCAGAGGAGAGTTTTCTCTCGAAAGACTAT
The DNA here is from genome assembly GCF_947179515.1 of Apodemus sylvaticus. Lineage (NCBI taxonomy): Eukaryota > Metazoa > Chordata > Mammalia > Rodentia > Muridae > Apodemus > Apodemus sylvaticus. The sequence continues at coordinate 2,711,431 of NW_026263195.1, forward strand.
ATAAGAATACCACCTTATAAGGAAATACAGTGTTGCAGAGTAAAGACAAATACATACTTATTGGAAAAACTTTACGAGAAGAATTAACGCATCGTACAAAATTAGCTTGTGTCTCCTAAACAACACGTTGTAACTTAAAAAGATTTGGTGTGGCCTGTATCTCTAAACGTGTAGTCTCAAAAGAGAACCCATAGGATAATTTTCTTTGGTCAATATTTGTCAGAAAACCACTTATTAAGGAAATCCCTCATCGTGTGAAATTATCTAGTTTTTCCTAACAAACACGTTGTAACTCGAAAAGATTTGGTGTTGCTTGTATGTCTAAGCGTGTAGCCTCAAAAGAGGATGCACAGGAGAGTTTTCTCTCGAAAGAATATGTAAGAATACCACGTTATAAGGAAATACAGTGTTGCAGACTAAAGGCAAATACATAGGTATTGGAAAAACTTTATGAGAACAAATAACACATCGTACAAAATTAGCTTGTATCTCCTAAACGACACGTTGTAACTAGAAAAGATTTGGTGTGGCGTGTACGTCTAAACGTGTAGCCTCAAAAGAGAACCCACAGGAGAATTTTCTTTCGTCAAAATTTGTCAGAAAACCACTTATTATGGAAATCCTGCATCGTGCGAAACTATCTAGTTTTCCTAAACAACACATTGTTACTCAGAAAATATTTGCTGTTGCGTGTATGTCTAAGCATGTAGCCTCAAAAGAGAACGCACAGGAGAGATTTCTCTCGAACGAGTATGTAAGAATACCACGTTATAAGGAAATACATTGTGGCAAATTAAAGATAAATACGTACCTTTTGGAAACTCTTAAACTTTACAAGAAGATATAAAGCATCGTAAAAAATTAGCTTTTTTCTCCTAAACAACACGTTGTAACTCGAAAAGATTTGGTGTGGCATGTACGTCTAAAAGTGTAGCCTCAAATGAAAACCCACAGGAGAATTTTCTTTCATCAAAATTTTTCAGAAAACCACGTTTTAAGGAAATCCAGCATCGTGCGAAATTATCTTGTTTTTCCTAAACAACACGTTGTAAGTCGAAAAGCTTTGGTGTTGCGTGTATGTCTAAGCGTGTAGCCTCCAAAGAGAACGCACAGGAGAGTTTTCTCTCGAAAGAATATGTAAGAATGCCACGTTGTAAGGAAATACAGTATTGCTGAGTAAAGAAAGATACGTATGTATTGGAAACCCAAAAACTTTATGAGATGAAATAAAGCAACGTACAAAATTAGCTTGTATCTCCTAAAAACACATTGTAACTCGAAAAGATTTGGTGTGGCCTGTACGTCTAAACGTGTAGCCTCAAAAGAGAACCCACAGGACAATTTTCTTTTGTCAAAATTTTTCAGAAAACCACGTTTTAAGGAAATCCCGCATCGTGAGAAATTATCTTGTTCTTCCTAAACAACACGTTTTAACTCGAAAAGCTTTGGTGTTGGGTGTATGTCTAAGCATGTAGCCCCAAAAGAGAACGCACAGGAGAGTTTTCTCTCAAAAGAATATGTAAGAATACCACGTTATAAGGAAATACAGTGTGGCAGAGTAAAGACAAATACGTACATATTGGAAGCACTTTATGAGAGAAAAAACGCATCTTGCAAAATTAGCTTGTATGTCCTAAACAACACGTTGTAACTCGAAAAGATTTGGTGTGGTTTCTACGTCTAAACGTGTAGCCTCAAAAGAGAACCCACAGGAGAGTTTTCTTTTGTCAAAATTTGTCAGAAAACCACGTTTTAAGGAAATCCCGCATCGTGAGAAATTATCTTGTTTTTCCTAAACAACACTTTGTAACTAGAAAAGCTTTGGTGTTGCGTGTATGTCTAAGTGTGTAGCCTCAAAAGAGAATGCACAGGAGAGTTTTCTCTCGAAAGAATATGTAAGAATACCATGTTATAAGGAAATATATTGCTGCAGAGTAAAGACAAATACGAAAGTATTGGAAACACATTATGAGAAGAAATAACACATGGTACAAAATTAGCTTGTATCTCCGAAACAACACGTGGTAACTCAAAAAGATTTGGTGTGACGTGTACGTCTAAATGGGTAGCCTCAAAAGAGAACCCACAGGAGAATTTTCTTACGTCAAAATTTGTCAGAAAACCACATTTTAAGGAAATCCCGCATCGTGCGAAATTATCTTGTTTTTCCTAATCAACACGTTGTAACTCGAAAAGCTTTGGTGTTGCGTGTATGTCTAAGCGTGTAGCCTCCAAAGAGAACGCACGGGATAGTTTTCTCTCAAAAGAATATGTAAGAATACCACGTTATAAGGAAATACAGTGTTGCAGAGTATTGACAAATATGTACTTATTGGAAAAACTTTAGGAGAAGAAATAACGCATCATACAAAATTAGCTTGTATCTCCTAAACAACACACTGTAACTAGAAAAGATTTGGTGTGGCATGTATGTCTAAACGTGTAGCCTCAAAAGAGAACCCACAGGAGAGATTTCTTTCGTCAAAATTTGTCAGAAAACCACGTTTTAAGGAATTCCCGCATCTTGCGAAATTATCTTGTTTTTCCTAAACAACATGTTGTAACTCGAAAAGCTTTGGTGTTGCGTGTATGTCTAAGCGTGTAGCCTCAAAAGAGAATGCACAGGAGAGATTTCTCCCGAAAGAATATGTAGGAATACCACGTTATAACGAAATACAGTGTTGCAGAGTAAAGACAAATACATACTTATTGAAAACACTTAAACTTTTCGAGAAGAAATAACACATAGTACAAAATTAGCTTGTATATCCTAAACAACACGTTGTAACTCGAAAAAATTTGGTGTGGCATGTACGTCTAAACGTGTAGCCTTCAAAAGAGAACCCACAGGAGAATTTTCTTTAGTCAAAATTTGTCAGAAACCACGTTTTAAGGAAATCCCGTATCGTGCGAAATTATCTTGTTTTTCCTAAACAACACGTTGTAACTAGAAAAGCTTTGGTGTTGCGTGTATGTCTGAGCGTGTAGCCTCAAAAGAGAATGCACAGGAGAGTTTTCTCTCGAAAGAATATGTAAGAATACCATGTTATAAGGAAATATATAGCTGCAGAGTAATGACAAATACGTACGTATTGGAAACACATTATGAGAAGAAATAACGCATGGTACAAAATTAGCTTGTATCTCTGAAACAACACGTGGTAACTCAAAAAGATTTAGTGTGGTGTGTACGTCTGAACGTGTAGCCTCAAAAGAGATCCCACAGGAGAATTTTCTTACGTCAACATTTGTCAGAAAACCACGTTTTAAGGAAATCCCGCATTGTGAGAAATTATCTTGTTCTTCCTAGACAACACGTTGTAACTCGAAAAGCTTTGCTGTTGTGTGTATGTCTAAGCCTGTAGCCTCAAATGAGAACGCACAGAAGAGTTTTCTCTCGAAAAAATATGTAAGAATACCACGTTATAAGGAAATACAGTGTTGCAGAGTAAAGACAAATACTTACTTATTGGAAAAACTTTAGAAGAAGAAATAATGCATCGTACAAAATTAGCTTGTATCTCCTAAACAACACGTTGTAACTTAAAAAGATTTGGTGTGGCCTGTATGTCTAAACGTATGGTCTCAAAAGAGAACCCATAGGAGAATTTTCTTTGGTCAAAATTTGTCAGAAAACCACGTATTGAGGAAATCCCTCATCGTGCGAAATTATCTTGTTTTTCCTAAACAACACGTTGTAAAGCGAAAAGCTTTGGTGTTGCTTGTATGTCTAAGCGTGTAGCCTCAAAAGAGGACACACAGGAGAGTTTTCTCTCGAAAGAATATGTAAGAATACCACGTTATAAGGAAATACAGTGTTGCAGAGTAAAGACAAATATGTATGTATTGGAAACCCATGAACTTTAAGAGATGAAATAAAGCATCATACAAAATTAGCTTGTATCTCCTAAACAACACGTTGTAACTCGAAAAGATTTGGTGTGGCATGTACGTCTAAACTTGTAGCCTCAAAAGAGAACCGACAGGACAATTTTCTTTTGTCAAAATTTTTAAGAAAACCACGATTTAAGGAAATCCCGCATCGTGAGAAATTATCTTGTTCTTCCTAAACAACACGTTTTAACTCGAAAAGCTTTGGTGTTGCGTGTATGTCTAAGCGTGTAGCCCCAAAAGAGAATGCACAGGAGACTTTTCTCTCAAAAGAATATGTAAGAATACCACGTTATAAGGAAATACAGTGTGGCAGAGTAAAGACAAATACGTACATATTGGAAGCACTTTATGAGAGAAATAACTCATCTTGCAAAATTAGCTTGTATGTCCTAAACAACACGTTGTAATTCGAAAAGATTTGGTGTGGCGTGTACGTCTAAACGTGTAGCCTCAAAAGAGAACCCAAAGGAGAATTTTAAGAGAACCCAAAGGAGAATTTTCTTTCGTCAAAATTTTTCAGAAACTCACGTTTTAAGGAAATCCGCATCATGTGAAATTATCTTATTTTTCCTAAACAACACGTTGTAACTCGAAAAGCTTTCGTGTTGCGTGTATGTCTAAGTGTGTAGCCTCAAAACAGAAGGCACAGGAGAGATTTCTCTCGAAAGAATATGTAAGAATACCACTTTATAAGGAAATACAATTTTGCAGACTAAAGACATATATGTACGTATTGGAAACACTTTATGAGAAGAAATAATGCATCATACAATATTAGCTTGTATCTCCAAATCTACACGTTGTAACTCGAAAAGAATTGGTGTGGCGTGAACGTCTAAACGTGTAGCCTCAAAAGAGAACTGAAAGGAGAATTTTCTTTCGTCATAATTTTTCAGAAAATCACGTTTTAAGGAAATCCCGCATCGTGCGAAATTATCTTGTTTTTCCTAAACAACACGTTGTAAGTCGAAAAGCTTTCATGTTGCGTGTATGTCTAAATGTGTAGCCTCAAAAGAGAAGGCAGAGGAGAGTTTTCTCTCGAAAGAATATGTAAGAATACCATGTTATAACGAAATACAGTTTTGCAGAGTAAAGACAAATACGTACTTATTGGAAACACTTTACTAGAAGAAATAACGCATCGTACAAAATTAGCTTGTATCTCCAAAACTACACGTTGTAACTCGAAAAGAATTGTTGTGGCGTGTACGTCTTAACGTGTAGCATCAAAAGAGAACCCAAAGGAGAATTTTCTTTTGTCAAAATTTTTCAGAAAATCACGTTTTAAGGAAATCCCGCATCGTGCGAAATTATCTTGTTTTTCCTAAACAACAAGTTGTAACTCGAAAAGCTTTCATGTTGCGTGTATGTCTAAGTGTGTAGCCTCAAAAGAGAAGGCACCGGAGAGTTTTCTCTCCAAAGAATATGTAAGAATACCACGTTATAAGGAAATACAATGTTGCAGAGTAAAGACAGCTAATTTTGTTCGATGCCTTATTTCTTCTCATAAAGTGTTTCCAATATGTACTTATTTGTCTTTACTCTGCAAAATTGTATTTCCTTATAACATGGTATTCTTACATATTCTTTCGAGAGAAAACTCTCCTGTGCCTTCTCTTTTGAGGCTCCACGCTTACACATACACGCAACACCAAAGCTTTTCGAGTTACAACATGTTGTTTAGGAAAAAGAAGATGATTTCCCACGATGCGCGATTTATTTAAAACGTGGTTTTCTGAAAAATTTTGACAAAAGAAAATTCTCCTGTGGGTTCTCTTTTGAGGTTACACGTTTAGGCGTACATGCCACACCAAATCTTTTCAAGTTACAAGATGTTGTTTAGGAGATACAAGCTAATTTTGTACAATGTGTTAATTATTCTCCTAAAGTGTTTCCAATACGTACATATTTGTCTTTACTCTGCAACATTCTATTTCCTTATAACGTGATATTCTTACATATTATTTCGAGAGAAAACTATCCTGTGCGTTCCCTTTTGAGGCTACACACTTAGACATACAGGCAACTCCAAAGCTTTTCGAGTTACAACGTGTTGTTTAGGAAAAACAAGATAATTTCGCACGATGCAGGATTTCATTAAAACGTGGTTTTCTGACAAATTTTGAAGAAAGAAAATTCTCCTGTGGGTTCTCTTTTGAGGATACACGTTTAAAAGTACACACCACACCAAATCCTTTCAAGTTACCACGTGTTGTTTAGGAGATACAAGCTAATTTTGTACGATGCGTTATTTCTTCTCGTAAAGTCTTTCCAATACGTACATATTTGTCTTTACTCTGCAACACTGTATTTCTTTATAATGTTTTATTCTTACATGTTCTTTCGAGAGAAAACTCTCCTGTGCGTTCTCTTTAGAGGCTACATGCTTAGACATACACGCAACACCAAAGCTTTTTGAGTTACAACGTGTTGTTTAGGAAAAACAAGATAATTTTGCACGATGTGGGATTTCCTTAAAACGTTGTTTTCTGACAAATTTGACAAAAGAAAGTTCTTCTGTGGGTTCTCTTTTGAGGCTACACGTGTAGACGTACGAGCCACACCAAATCTTTTCAAGTTAGAACGTGTTGTTTAGGAGATACAAGCAAATTTTGTAAGATGCGTTATTTCTTCTCGTAAAGTGTTTCCAATAAGTACTTATTTGTCTTTACTCTGCAACACTGTATTTCCTTATAACATGGAATTCTTACATATTCTTTCGAGGGAAATCTCTCCTGTGTGTTCTCCTTTGAGGCTACACGCTTAGACAAACACACGACACCAAAGCTTTTCGAGTTACAACGTGTTGTTTAGGAAAAACAAGATAATTTCGCACAATGCGAGATTTCCTTAAAATGTGGCTTTCTGAAATATCTTGAGAAAGAAAGTTTTCCTGTGGGTTCTCTTTTGAGTCTCACATGTAGAAGTACGAGCCACACAAAATCTTTTCGAGTTACAATATGTTGTTTAGGAGATACAAGCTATTTTTGTACAATGGGTTATTTCTTCTCATAAAGAGTTTCCAATACGTACGTAGTTGTCTTTACTCTGCAACATTGTATTTCCTTATAACGTGGTATTCTTACATATTCTTTCGAGAGAAAACTCTCCTGTGCATTCTCTTTTGCGCTTACACGCTTAGACATACACGCAACACCAAAGCTTTTCAAGTTACAACGTGTTGTTTAGGAAAAAGAAGGTAATTTCGCACGATGCGGGATTTCCTTAAAACGTGGTTTCTAACAAATTTTGATGAAAGAAAAATCTCCTGTGGGTTCTCTTTTAAGGCTACACGTTTAGACGTACACGCCACACCAAATCCTTTTGAGTTACCACATGTTGTTTAGGAGATACAATCTAATTTATATGATGCGTTATTTCTTCTGGTAAAGTGTTTCCAATACGTATTTATTTGCCTGTACTCTGCAACACTGTATTTCCTTATAACGTTGTATTCTTACATGTTCTTTCGAGGGAAAACTCTCCTGTGTGTTCTCTTTAGAGGCTACACGCTTAGACATACACGCAACACCAAAGCTTTTTGAGTTACAACTTGTTGTTTAGGAAAAACAAGATAATTTTGCATGATGCGGGATTTCCTTAAAACGTGGTTTTCTGACAATTTTGACGAAAGAAAGTTCTCCTGTGGGCTCTCTTTTGAGGTTACACGTGCATACGTACGAGCCACACCAAATCTTTTCAAGTTACAACGTGTTGTTTAGGAGATAGAAGCAAATTTTGTACTATGCGTTATTTCTTCTCAGTAAGTGTTTCCAATACGTACTTATTTGTCTTTACTCTACAACACTGTATTTCCTTATAACGTGGTATTCTTACATATTCTTTCGAGGGAAAACTCTCCTGTGCATTCTCTTTTGAGGCTACACGCTTAGACAAACACACAACGCCAAAGCTTTTCGAGTTACAAAGTGTTGTTTAGGAAAAACAAGATAATTTCGCACGATGCGAGATTTCCATAATACGTGGTTTTCTAAAAAATTTTGAAGAAAGAAAGTTCTCCTGTGTGTTCTCTTTTGAGGCTACACGTGTAGAAGAACGAGCCACACCAAATCTTTTCGAGTTACAACGTGTTGTTTAGGAGATACAAGCTAATTTTGTTCGATGCGTTATTTCTTCTCATAAAGTGTTTCAAATAGGTACGTATTTGTCTTTACTCTGCAACACTGTATTTCCTTATAACGTGGTATTCTTCCATATTCTTTCGAGAAAAAAGTCTCCTGTGCGTTCTCTTGTGAGGCTACAAGCTTAGACATACACGCAACACCAAAGCTTTTCGAGTTACAACGTGTTTTTAAGGAAAAACAAGATAATTTCGCACGATGCGAGATTTCCTTAAAACGTGGTTTCTGACAAATTTTGATGAAAGAAAATTCTCCTGTCGGTTCTCTTTTGAGGGTACACGTTTAGACATACACGTCACACCAAATCTTTTCGATTTACAACGTGTTGTTTAGGAGATACAAGCTAATTTTGTATGATGCGTTATTTCTTCACCTAAAGTGTTTCCAATATGTACTTATTTGTCTTTACTCTGCAAAATTGTATTTCCTAAAAACGTGGTATTCTTACATATTCTTTCGAGAGAAAACTCTCCTGTGCCTTCTCTTTTGAGGCTCCACGCTTACACATACACGCAACACCAAAGCTTTTCGAGTTACAACATGTTGTTTAGGAAAAAGAAGATGATTTCCCACGATGCGGGATTTCCTTAAAACGTGGTTTTCTGACAAATTTTGACGAAAGAAAATTCTGCTGTGGGTTCTCTTTTGAGGCTACATGTTTAGACGTACACGCCACACCAAATCTTTCCGAGATACAACGTATTGTTTAGGAGATACAAGCTAATTTTGTATGATGCGTTAATTCTTCTCGTAAAGTGTTTCCAATATGTACGTATTTGTCTTTACTCTTCAACACTGTATTTCCTTATAACGTGGTATTCTTACACATTCTTTCGAGAGAAAACTATACTGTGCGTTCCCTTTTGAGGCTACACACTTAGACATAAAGGCAACACCAAAGCTTTTCGAGGTATAACGTGTTGTTTATGAAAAACAAGATGATTTCGCACGATGCGGTATTTTCTTAAAACGTGGTTTTCTGACAAATTTTGATGAAAGAAAATAGTTCTGTGGGTTCTCTTTTGAGGCTACATGTTTAGAGGTACATGCCACACCAAATCCTTTTGAGTTACCACGTGTTGTTTAGGAGATACAAGCTAATTTTGTATGATGTGTTATTTCATCTCGTAAAGTGTTTCCAATAAGTAAGTATTTGTCTTTACTCTGCAACACTGTATTTCCTTATACCGTTGTATTCTTACATGTTCTTTCGAGAGAAAACTCTCCTGTGTGTTCTCTTTAGAGGCTACACGCTTAGACATACACGCAACACCAAAGCTTTTCGAGTTACAACGTGTTGTTTTGGAAAAACAAGATAATTTTGCACGATGCGAGATTTCCATAAAACGTGGTATTCTGACAAATTTTGACGAATGAAAATTCTCCTGTGGGTTCTCTTTTGAGGCTACACGTTTAGATGTACACACCACACCAAATCCTTTCGAGTTACCACGTGTTGTTTAGGAGATACAAGCTAATTTTTTACAATGCGTTATTTCTTCTCCTAAAGTGTTTCCAATACGTACGTATTTGTCTTTACTCTGCAACACTGTATTTACTTATAACGTTGTATTCTTACATGTTCTTTCGAGAGAAAACTCTCCTGTGCATTCTCTTTAGAGGCTACAAGCTCAGACATACACGCAACACCAAAGCTTTTGAGTTACAACGTGTTGTTTAGGAAAAACAAGATAATTTTGCACGATGAGAGATTTCCCTAAAACGTGGTTTTTGGACAAATTTTGACGAAAGAAAGTTCTCCTGTGGGTTCTCTTTTGAGGTTACACATGTATACGTACGAGCCACACCAAATCCTTTCGAGTTACAAGGAGTTGTTTAGGAGATACAAGCAAATTTTGTACCATGCATTAATTCTTCTCATAAAGTATTTACAATACGTACCTATTTATCTTTACTCTGCAACACTGTATTTACTTATAACGTGGTATTCTTACATATTCTTTCGAGAGAAAACTCTCCTCTGCGTTCTCTTTTGAGGCTACACGCTTAGACCTACACACAACACCAAAGCTTTTCGAGATACAACGTGTTGTTTAGGAAAAACAAGGTAATTTCGCACGATGCGGTATTTCCTTAAAACGTGGTTTTCTGACAAATTTTGAGGAAACAAAATTCTCCTGTGGGTTCTCTTTGGAGGCTACACGTTTAGATGTAAACAGCACATCAAATCAGTTCGAGTTACAACGTGTTGATTAGGAGATACAAGCTAATTTTGTACGATGCTTTATTTCTTCTCGTAAAGTGTTTCCAATATGTACGTATTTGTCTTTACTCTTCAACACTATTTCCTTATAACGTGGTATTCTTACATATTCTTTCGAGAGAAAACTCTCCTGTGCCTTCTCTTTTGAGGCTACGCCCTTAGACATACACGCAAACCAAAGATTTTCGAGTTACAATATGTTGTTTTGGAAAAACAAGATAATTTCGCACGATGCGGGATTTCCATAAAATGTGGTTTTCTGAAAAATTTTAACGAAAGAAAATTATCCTGTGGGTTCTCTTTTGAGGCTACACATTTAGACGTACAGGCCACACCAAATCCTTTCGAGTTACAACGTGTTGTTTAGGAGATACAAGCTAATTTTGTACAATGCTTTATTTCTTCTCGTAAAGTGTTTCCAATACATGCGTATTTGTCTTTACTCTGCAACTCTGTATTTCCTTATAACGTGGTATTTTAACATATTCTTTCGAGAGAAAACTCTCCTGTGCATTCTCTTTTGAGGCTATAGGCTTAGACATACACGCAACACCAAAGCTTTTCGAGTTATAACGTGTTGTTTATGAAAAACTAGATAATTTCGCACGATGAGGGATTTCCATAAAACGTGGTTTTCTGACAAATTTTGACAAGAGAAAATTATCCCGTGGGTTCTCTTTTGAGGCCACACGTTTAGATGTACACGCCACACCAAATCATTTCGAGTTACAACGTGTTGTTTAGGGGATACAAGCTAATTTTGCACAAAGAGTTATTTCTTCTCGTAAAGTATTTCCAATACCTACGTAATTGTCTTTACTCAGCAACACTGTATTTCCTTATAACGTGGTATTCTTACATATTCTTTCGAGAGAAAACTCTCCTGTGCATTCCCTTTTGAGGCTACACGCTTAGACGTACACGCAACACCAAAGCTTTTCGAGTTATAACGTGTTGTTTAGGAAAAACAAGATAATTTCGCAAGATGCGGGATTTCCATAAAACGTGGTTTTCTGACAAATTTTGACCTAAGAAAATTCTCCTGTGGGTTCTCTTTTGAGGCTACACGTTTAGACGTACACGCCACACCAAATCTTTTCGAGTTACAACGTTTTGTTTCAGAGATACAGACTAATTTTGTACGATGCGTCATTTCTTCTCGTAAAGTGTTGCCAATACATATGTATTTGTCTTTACTCTGCAACACGATATTTCCTTAAAACGTGGTATTCTTACATATTCTTTCGAGAAAAAACTCTCCTGTGCCTTCTCTTTTGAGGCTACACGCTTAGACATACACGCAACACCAAAGCTTTTCGAGTTACAACGTGTTGTTTAGGAAAAACAAGATAATTTCGCAAGATGCGGGATTTCCTTAAAACGTGGTTTTCTGAAAAATTTTGACGAAAGAAAATTCGCCTGTGGGTTCTCTTTTGAGACTACACATTTAGACGTACACGCCACACCAAATCTTTTTCAGTTACAACATGTTGTTTAGGAGATACAGACTAATTTTGTACGATGCCTTATTTTTTCTCGTAAGGTGTTGCCAATACGTACATATTTATCTTTACTCTGCAACTCTGTATTTCCTTAAAACGTGGTATTCTTACATATTCTTTCGAGAGAAAACTCTGCTGTGCCTTCTCTTTTGAGGCTACACGTTTAGATGTACACGCCACACAAAATATTTCGAGTTACAACGTGTTGTTTAGGAGATAAAAGCTAATTTTGTACGATGCGTTATTTCTTCTCGTAAAGTGTTTCCTATACATAAGTATTTGTCTTTACTCTGCAACACTGTCTTTCCTTATAACGTGGTATTTTTACATATTCTTTCGAGAGAAAATTCTCCTGTGCCTTCTCTTTTGAGGCTACACGCTTACACATACACGCAACACCAAAGCTTTTCGAGTTACGACATGTTGTTTAGGAAAAACAAGATAATTTTGCACGATGTGGGATTTCTTTAAAATGTGGTTTTCTGGCAAAATTTGATGAAAGAAAGTTCTCCTGTGGGTTCTCTTTCGAGGCTACACGTTTAGACATACAGGTGACACCAAATCTTTTCGAGTTAAACGTGTTGTTTAGGAGATACAAGCTAATTTTGCACGAAGCATTACTTCTTCTCCTAAAGTGTTTCCAATACATACATATTTGTCTTTACTCTGCTACACTGTATTTCCTTATAACGTGGTATTCTTACATATTCTTTCGAGAGAAAACTCTCCTGTGCCTTCTCTTTTGAGGCTACACGCTTAGACATACACGCAACACCAAAGCTTTTCGAGTTACAACGTGTTGTTTAGGAAAAACAAGATAATTTCGCAAGATGCGGGATTTCCTTAAAACGTGGTTTTCTGACCAATATTGATGTAAGAAAATTCTGCTGTGGGTTCTCTTTTGAGGCTACACATTTAGACGTACACGCCACACCAAATCTTTTCGAGTTACAACGTGTTGTTTAGTAGATACAGACTAATTTTGTACGATGCGTTATTTCTTCTCGTAAAGTGTTGCCTATACGAATGTATTTGTCTTTACTCTGCAACACTGTATTTCCTTAAAACGTGGTATTCTTACATATTCTTTTGAGAAAAAACTCTCCTGTGCCTTCTCTCTTGAGGCTACACGCTTAGACATACAGGCAACACCAAAGCTTTTCGAGTTACAACGTGTTGTTTAGGAAAAACAAGATAATTTCGCAAGATGCGGGATTTCCTTAAAACGTGGTTTTCTGAAAAATTTTGACCAAAGAAAATTCTCCTGTTGGTTCTCTTTTGAGGCTACACGTTTAGACGTACACGCCACACCAAATCCTTTTCAGTTACAACGTGTTGTTTAGGAGATACAGACTAATTTTGTACGATGCCTTATTTTTTCTCGTAAGGTGTTGCCAATACGTACATATTTGTCTTTACTCTGCAACTCTGTATTTCCTTAAAACGTGGTATTCTTACATATTCTTTCGAGAGAAAACTCTGCTGTGCCTTCTCTTTTGAGGCTACACGTTTAGACGTACACGACACACAAAATATTTCGAGTTACAATGTGTTGTTTAGGAGATAAAAGCTAATTTTGTACGATGCTTTATTTCTTCTCATAAAGTGTTTCCTATACATAAGTATTTCTATTTACACTGCAACACTGTATTTCCTTATAACGTGGTATTCTTACATATTCTTTCGAGAGAAAACTCTGCTGTGCCTTCTCTTTTGAGGCTACACGCTTAGACATACACGCAACACCAAAGCTTTTCGAGTTACGACATGTTGTTTAGGAAAAACAAGATAATTTCCCACGATGTGGGACTTCCTTGAAACGTGGTTTTCTGACAAATATTGACGAACGAAAATTATCCTGTGGGTTCTCTTTTGAGGCTACATGTTTACACGTACACGCCACACCAAATATTTTCGAGTTACAACGTGTTGTTTAGGAGATACAAGCTAATTTTGTACGATGCATTATTTCTTCTCGTAAAGTGTTTCCAATACGTATGTATTTGTCTTTACTCTGCAACACTGTATTTCCTTATAACGTGGTATTCTTACATATTCTTTCGAGAGAAACTCTCCTGTGCCTTCTCTTTTGAGGCCACACGTTTAGACATACACGCAACACCAAAGCTTTTCGAGTTACAACGTGTTGTTTAGGGTTCTCTTTTGAGGCTACACAAAGAAATAATGCATCGTTCAAAAATTAGCTTGGAAACACTTTATGAGAAAAATTAACGCATTGTAAAAAATTAGCTTGTCTCTCCTAAACAACACGTTGTAACTCGTGTAGCCTCAAAAGAGAACCCACAGGAGAATTTTCTCTCAAAAGAAGATGTAAGAATACCACGTTGTAAGGAAATACAGTGTTGTAGACTAAAGACAAATACGTACGTACTGGAAACACTTTTAGAGATGAAATAACGCATCGTTCAAAATTAGCTTGTATCTCCTTAACAACACGTTGTCACTCGAAATGATTTGGTGTGGGGTGTACGACTAAACCTGTAGCCTCAAAAGAGAACCCAGAGGAGATTTTTCTTCTTTCAAAATTTTTCAGAAATCACGTTTTTAGGAAATCCCGCATTGTGCGAAATTATCTTGTTTTTCCTAAACAACATGTTGTAACTCGAAAAGCTTTGGTGTTACTTGTATATCTAAGCGTGTAGCGTCAAAAGAGAATGCACAGGAGAGTTTTCTCTCAAAAGAATATGTAAGAATACCACGTTATAAGGAAATACAGTGTTGCAGAATAAAGACAAATACGTACGTATTGGAAACACTTTATGAGAAGAAATAACGCATCGTACAAAATTAGCTTGTATCTCCTAAACAACACGTTGTAACTCGAAAAGAGTTGGTGTGGCATGTACGTCTAAATGTGTAGCCTCAAAAGAGAACCCACAGGAGAATTTTCTTTCATCAAAATATGTCAGAAAACCACGTTTTATGGTAATCCCGCATCGTGCGAAATTATCTTGTTTTTCCTAAACAACACGTTGTAACATGAAAAGCTTTGCTGTTGCGTGTATGTCTAAGCCTGTATCCTCAAAAGCGAATGCACAGGAGTGTTTTCTCTTGAAATAAGATGTAAGAATACCACCTTCGAAGGAAATACAGTGTTGCAGACTAAAGACAAATAGGTACTTATTGGAAACACTTTTAGAGATGAAATAACGCATCGTTCAAAGTTAGATTGTATCTCCTAAACAACACGTTGTAACTTGAAACTGTTTGGTGTGGTGTTTACATCTAAATGCGTAGCCTTAAAAGAGAACCCACAGGAGAATTTTCTTTCGTCAAAATTTTTCAGAAATCACGTTTTTAGGAAATCCCGCATTGTGCGAAATTATCTTGTTTTTCGTAAACAACACGTTGTAACTCGAAAAGCTTTGGTGTTACATGTATGTCTAAGCATGTAGCCTCAAAAGAGAACGCACAGGAGAGTTTTCTCCCGAAAGAATATGTAAGAATACCACGTTATAAGGAAATACGGTGTTGCAGAGTAAAGACAAATTCTTACATATTGGAAACACTTAACGAGAAGAAATAACACATGGTACAAAATTAGCTTGTATCTCCTAAACAACACGTTGTAACTCGAAAAGATTTGCTGTGGTGTTTACATCTAAACGTGTAGCCTCAAAAGAGAACCCACTGGAGAATTTTCTCTCGTCAAAATTTTTTCAGAAAAGCACGTTTTAAGGAAGTCCTGCATCATGCGAAATCATCTTGTTTTCCTAAACAACACGTTGTAACTCGAAAAGCTTTGGTGTTGCGTGTATGTCTAAGCGTGTAGCCTCAAAAGAGAATGCACAGTAGAGTATTCTCTCGAAAGAATATGTAAGAATACCACGTTATAAGGAAATACAGTATTGCAGAGTAAAGACAGATACTTACTTATTGGAAACACTTTACGAGAAGGAATAATACATCGAACAAAATTAGCTTGTATTTCCTAAACAACACGTTGTAACTCGAAGGATTTGGTGTGGCGTATAAGTTGAAACGTGTAGCTTCAACAGAGAACCCACAGGAGAATTTTCTTTCGTCAAATTTGTCAGAAAACCACGTTTTAAGGAAATCCCGCATTGTGCGAAATTATCTTGTTTTTCCTAAACAACACGTTGTAACTCCAAAAGCTTTGGTGTTGCGTGTATGTCTAAACGTGTGGCCTCAAAAGAGAACGCACAGGAGAGTTTTCTCTCGAAAGAATATATAAGAATACCACGTTATAAGGAAATACAGTGTTGCAGAGTAAAGACAAATACGTATGTATTGGAAACACTTTACGAGAAGAAATAATGCATCTTACAAAATTAGCTTGTATCTCCTAAACAACATGTTGTAACTCGAAAAGATTTGGTGTGGCATGTAAGTCTAAACGTATAGCCTCAAAAGAGAACCCACAGGAGAATTTTCTTTCGTCAAAATTTGTCAGAAAAAAACGTTTTAAGGAAATCCCGCATCATGCGAAATTATCTTGTTTTTCCTAAACAACACGTTGTAACTCGAAAAGCTTTGGTGCTGCGTGTATGTCTAAGCGTGTAGCCTTAAAAGAGAACGCACAGGAGAGTTTTCTCTCGAACGAATATGTAAGAATACCACGTTATAAGGAAATACAGTGTTGCAGAGTAAAGATAGATACATACGTATTTGAAACACTTTACGAGAAGAAATAATGCATCGTTCAAAATTAGCTTGTATTTCCTAAAAAGCACATTATAACTCGAAAGGTTTTGGTGTGGCGTGTACGTCTAAATGTGTAGCCACAAAAGAGAACCCACAGGAGAATTTTCTTTCGTCAAAATTTTTCAGAAAACCACGTTTTAAGGAAATCCCGCGTCCTGCGAAATCATCTTCTTTTTCCTAAACTACATGTTGTAACTTGAATAGCTTTGGTGTTGCCTGTATGTCTAAGTGTGTAGCCACAAAAGGGAATGCACAGGACAGTTTTCTATCGAAAGAATATGTAAGAATACCACGTTATAAGGAAATACAATGTTGCAGAGTAAAGACAAATACATACGTATTGGAAACACTTTATGAGAAGAATTAACACATTGTAAAATATTAGCTTGTATCTCCTAAACAACACGTTGTAACTCGAACAGATTTGGTGTGGCGTGTACGTCTAAACATGTAGCCTCAAAAGAGAACCCACAGGAGAACTTTCTATTGTCAAATATTTCAGAAAACCACGTTTATGGAAATCTCGCATCGTGCGAAATTATCTAGTTTTTCCTAAACAACACGTTGTAACTCGAAAAGCTTTGGTGTTGCTTGTATGTCTAAACATGTAGCCTCAAAAGAGAACGCTCAGGAGAGTTTTCCCTCGAAAGAATATGTAAGAATACCACGTTATAAGGAAATACAGTGTTGCAGAGAAAGACAAATAAGTACGTATTGGAAACAATTTACGAGAAGAAATAACACATCGTACAAAATTAGCCTGTATCTCCTAAACAACACGTGGTAACTCGAAAGGATTTGGTGTGGCGTGCACGTCTAAACGTGTAGCATCATAAGAGAACCCACAGGAGAATTTTCTTTCTTCAAAATTTGTCAGAACACAACGGTTTAAGGAAATCCGAGAACGCACAGGAGAGTTTTCTCTCGAAATAATATGTAAGAATACCACGTTATAAGGAAATACAGTGTTGCAGAGTAGAGGCAAATACATACTTATTGGAAAAACTTAAACTTTACGAGAAGAAATAATGCATCGTAAAAAAATTAGCTTGTATCTCCTAAACAACACGTTGTAACTTAAAAAGATTTGGTGTGGCCTGTACGTCTAAACGTGTAGTCTCAAATGAGAACCCATAGGAGAATTTTCTTTGGTCAAAATTTGTCAGAAAATCACGTATTAAGGAAATCCCTCTTCGTGGGAATTATCTTGTTTTTCCTAAACAACACGTTGTAACGCGAAAATCTTTGGTATTGCATGTATGTCTAAGCGTGTAGCCTCAAAAGAGGACGCACAGGAGAGTTTTCTCTCGAAAGAATATGTAAGAATACCACGTTATAAGGAAATACAGTGTTGCAGACTAAAGGCAAATACGTACCTATTGGAAACACCTTACAAGTAGAAATAAAGCATCGTAAAAAATTAGCTTGTATCTCCTAAACAACAGTTTGTAACTCGAAAAGATTTGGTGTGGCATGCACGTCTAAACGTGTAGCCTCAAAAGATAACCCACAGGAGAATTTTTTTTCGTTAATATTTCTCAGAAAACCATGTTTTAAGGAAATCACTCATCGTGCGAAATTATCTTGTTTTTCCTAAACAACACGTTGTAACTCGAAAAGCTTTGATGTTGCGTTTCCAATACATATGTATTTTCCTTTACTCTGCAACACTGTATTTCCTTACAACGTGGTATTCTTACATATTCTTTCGAGAGAAAACTCTCCTTTGCGTTCTCTTTTGGGGCTACACGCTTAGACATACACGCAACACCAAAGCTTTTCGAGTTAAAACGTTTTGTTTAGGAAAAACAAGATAATTTCGCATGATGCAGTATTTCCTTCATACGTGGTTTTCTGACAAATTTTGACCAAAGAAAATTCTCCTATGGTTTCTCTTTTGAGGCTACACGATTAGACGTACAGGCCACACCAAATCTTTTTAAGTTACAACGTGTTGTTTAGGAGATACAAGCTAATTTTGTAAGATGCGTTATTTCTTCTCGTAAAGTTTTTCCAATACGTAAATATTTGTCTTTACTCTGCAACACTGTATTTCCTAATAACGTGGTATTCTTATATATTCTTTCGAGAAAAAAACTCTCCTTTGCATTCTCTTTTGAGGCTACACGCTTAGACATACACGCAACACCAAAGGTTTTCGCGTTACAACGTGTTGCTTAGGAAAAACAAGATAATTTCGCACGATGCAGGATTTCCTTAAAACGTGGTTTTCTGACAAATTTTGATGAACGAAAATTCTCCTGTGGGTTCTCGTTTGAGGCTAAACGTTTAGACGTACACACCACACCAAATCTTTTCGAGTTATAACGTGATGTTTAGGAGATACATACTAATTTTGTACGATGCCTTATTTCTTCTCGTAAAGTTTAAGTGTTTCCAATAAGTACGTATTTGTCTTTACTCTGCAACACTGTATTTCCTTATAACGTGGTATTCTTACATATTCTTTCGAGAGAAAACTCTCCTGTGCGTTCTCTTTTGAGGCTACATGCTTTGACATACACGCAACACCAAAGCTTTTCGAGTTACAATGTGTTGTTTAGGAAAAACAAGATAATTTAGCACGATGCGGGATTTCCTTAAAACGTGGTTTTCTGACAAATTTTGACGAAAGAAAATACTCCTGTGGGTTCTCTTTTGAGGCTACACATTTAGACGTACACACCACATCAAATCTTTTCGAGTTACAATGTGTTGTTTAGGAGATACAAGCTAATTTTTTTACGAAGCGTTATTTCTTCTCATAAAGTTTAAGTGTTTCCATTACGTACATATTTGCCTTTACTCTGCAACACTGTATTTCCTTATAACGTGGTATTCTTGCATATTCTTTCGAGAGAAAACTCTCCTGTGCATTCTCCTTTGAGGCTACGTGCTTAGATATACACGCAACACCAAAGCTTTTCGAGTTACAACGTGTTATTTAGGAAAAACAACATAATTTCGCACGATGCGGGATTTCCTTAAAACGTGGTTTTCTGACAAATTTTGAAGAAATAAAACTCTCCTGTGGGTACTCTTTTGAGGCTACACGTTTAGACGTACATGCCACACCAAATCTTTTCGAGTTACAACGTGTTGTTTAGGACATACAAGGTAATTTTGCAAGATGCGTTATTTCTCTCATAAAGTGTTTCCAATACATATGTATTAGTCTTTACTCTGCAACACTGTATTTCCTAATAACGTGGTATTCTTATATATTCTTTCGAGAAAAAAAATCTCCTTTGCATTCTCTTTTGAGGCTACACGCTTAGACATACACGCAACACCAAAGGTTTTCGCGTTACAACGTGTTGCTTAGGAAAAACAAGATAATTTCGCACGATGCAGGGTTTCCTTAAAACGTGGTTTTCTGACAAATTTTGATGAACGAAAATTCTCCTGTGGGTTCTCGTTTGAGGCTACACATTTAGACGTACACACCACACCAAATCTTTTCGAGTTATAACGTGATGTTTAGGAGATACATACTAATTTTGTACAATGCCTTATTTCTTCTCATAAAGTTTAAGTGTTTCCAATAAGTACGTATTTGTCTTTACTCTGCAACACTGTATTTCCTTATAATGTGGTATTCTTACATATTCTTTCGAGAGAAAACTCTCCTGTGCGTTCTCTTTTGAGGCTACATGCTTTGACATACACGCAACACCAAAGCTTTTCGAGTTACAATGTGTTGTTTAGGAAAAACAAGATAATTTAGCACGATGCGGGATTTCCTTAAAACGTGGTTTTCTGACAAATTATGACGAAAGAAAATACTCCTGTGGGTTCTCTTTTGAGGCTACACATTTAGACGTACACACCACATCAAATCTTTTCGAGTTACAACGTGTTGTTTAGGAGATACAAGCTAATTTTTTTACGAAGCGTTATTTCTTCTCATAAAGTTTAAGTGTTTCCATTACGTACATATTTGCCTTTACTCTGCAACACTGTATTTCCTTATAACGTGGTATTCTTGCATATTCTTTCGAGAGAAAACTCTCCTGTGCATTCTCCTTTGAGGCTACGTGCTTAGATATACACGCAACACCAAAGCTTTTCGAGTTACAACGTGTTATTTAGGAAAAACAACATAATTTCGCACGATGCGGGATTTCCTTAAAACGTGTTTTTCTGACAAATTTTGAAGAAATAAAACTCTCCTGTGGGTACTCTTTTGAGGCTACACGTTTAGACGTACATGCCACACCAAATCTTTTCGAGTTACAACGTGTTGTTTAGGACATACAAGCTAATTTTGCAAGATGCGTTATTTCTCTCATAAAGTGTTTCCAATATATATGTATTAGTCTTTACTCTGCAACACTGTATTTCCTTATAATGTGGTATCCTTACATATTCTTTCGAGAGAAAACTCTCCTTTGCATTCTCTTTTGAGGCTACACGCTTAGACATACACGCAACACCAAAGCTTTTCGAGTTACAACGTGTTGTTTAGGAAAAACAAGATAATTTAGCACGATGCGGGATTTCCTTAAAACGTGGTTTTCTGACAAATTTTGACGAAAGAAAATTCTCCTGTGGGTTCTCCTTTGAGGCTAAACGTTTAGACATACACGCCACACCAAATCTTTTTGAGTTATATCGTGTTGTTTAGGAGATACAAGCTAATTTTTTACCATGCATTATTTCTTCTCGTAAAGTGTTTCCCTTACTTACGTATTTGTCTTTACTCTGCAGCACTGTATTTCCTTATAACGTGGTATTCTTACATATTCTTTCAAGAGAAACCTCTCCTGTGCATTCTCTTTTGAGGCTACACGCTTAGACATACATGCAACACCAAAGCTTTTCGAGTTACAATGTGTTCTTTATGTAAAACAAGATAATTTCGCACGATGCAGGATGTCCTTAAAACGTGGTTTTCTGAAAAAATTTTGACGAAAGAAAATTCTACTGGGGGTTCTCTTTTGAGGCTACGCGTTTAGACATACATGGAACACCAAATGTTTTCAAGTTACAACGTGTTGTTTAGGACATACAAACTATTTTTGTATGATGCGTTATTTCTCTCATAAAGTGTTTCCAATACATATGTATTTGTCTTTACTTTGCAACCCTGTATTTCTGTATAACGTGATATTCTTACATATTCTTTCGAGAGAAAACTCTCCTGTGCATTCTCCTTTGAGGCTATACGCTTAGATATACACGCAACACCTAAGCTTTTTGAGTTAAAACGTGTTGTTTAGGAAGAAGAAGATAATTTCTCACGATGCGGGATTTTCTTAAAACGTGGTTTTCTGACAAATTTTGACGAAAGAAAATTGTCCTGTCGGTTCTCTTTTGAGGCTACTCGTTTAGATGTACAGGCCACACTAAATCCTCTCGAGTAACAACGTGTTGTTTATGAGTCACAAGCTAATTTTGTACGATGCTTTATTTCAACTCGTAAAGTTTAAGGGTTTCCAATATGTACGTTTTTGTCTTTACTCAGCAACACTGTACTTCCTTTAAAGTGGTATTCTTACGTATTCTTTCGAGAGAAAACTCTCCTGTGTGTTCTCTTTTGAGGCTACACGCTTAGACATACACGCAACACCAAAGCTTTTCAAGTTAAAACGTGTTGTTTAGGAAAAACAAGATAATTTCGCACGATACGATATTTCCTTAAAAGGTGGTTTCTGACAAATTTTGATGAAAGAAAATTCTCCTGTGGGTTCCCTTTTGAGGCTACACGTTTAGACGTACATGCCACACCAAATCTTTTCGAATTACAACATGTTGTTTAGGAGATACGAGCTCATTTTGTACGATGCTTTATTTCATCCCATAAAGTTTAAGGGTTTCCAATACGTACGTATTTGTCTTTACTCTGCAACACTGTATTTCCTTATAACGTGGTATTCTTACATATTCTTTTGAGAGAAAACTCTCCTGTGTGTTCTCTTTTGAGGCTACACGCTGAGACATACACGCAACACCAAAGCTTTTCGAGTTACAACGTGTTGTTTAGGAAAAACAAGATAATTTCGCACCATGCAGGATTTCCTTAATACGTGGTTTTCTGACAAATTTGACCAAAGAAAATTCTCCTGTGGGTTCTCTTTTTTAGGCTACACGTTTAGACGTACACGCCACACCAAATCTTTTCGAGTTACAATGTGTTTTTTAGCAGATACAAGCTACTTTTGTATGATGCGTTATTTCTTCTCATAAAGTGTTTCCAATACGTACGTATTTGTCTTTATTCTGCAACACTGTACTTCCTTATAACGTGGTATTCTTACATATTCTTTCGAGAGAAACCTCTCCTGTGTGTTCTCTTTTGAGGCTACACGCTTAGACATACACGCAACACGAAAGATTTTCGAGTTACCACGTGTTGTTTAGGAAAAACAAGATAATTTCCCACGATGCAGGATTACCTTATAACGTGGTTTCTGACAAATTTTGACGAAAGGAAATTCTCCTATGGGTTCTCTTTTGAGGCTACAGGTTTAGACGTACACGCCACACCAAATCTTTTCGAGTTAAAACGTGTTGTTTAGGAGATACGAGCTAATTTTGTAAGATGCTTTATTTCATCTTGTAAAGTTTAAGGATTTCCAATACGTACCTATTTGTCTTTACTCTGCTACACTGTATTTCCTTATAACGTGGTATTCTTACATATTCTTTCGAGAGAAAACTCTCCTGTGTGTTCTCTTTTGAGGCTACACGCTGAGACATACACGCAACACAAAAACTTTTCGAGTTACAACGTGTTGTTTAAGAAAAACACGATAATTTCGCACGATGCGGGATTTCCTTAAAACGTGGTTTTCTGAAAATTTTGACGAAAGAAAATTCTCCTATGGGTTCTCTTTTGAGGCTACACGTTTAGACGTACACGCCACACCAAATCTTTTCGAGTTACAACGTGTTGTTTAGGAGATACGAGCTCATTTTGTCCGATGCTTTATTTCATCTCGTAACATTTAAGGGTTTCCAATATGTACGTATTTGTCTTTACTCTGCAACACTGTATTTCCTTATAACGTGGTATTCTTACATATTCTGTTGAGAGAAAACTCTCCTGTGTGTTCTCTTTTGAGGCTACACGCGGAGACATACACGCAACACCAAAGCTTTTCGAGTTACAATGTGTTGTTTAGGAAAAACAAGATAATTTCGCACGATGCGGGATTTCCTTAATACGTGGTTTTCTGACAAATTTGACCAAAGAATATTCTCCTGTGGGTTCTCTATTTGAGGCTACACGTTTAGACGTACACGCCACACCAAATCTTTTCGAGTTACAACGTGTTGTTTAGGAGATACAAGCTAATTTTGTATGATGCGTTATTTCTTCTCATAAAGTGTTTCCAATAGGTACGTCTTTGTCTTTACTTTGCAACACTGTATTTCCTTATAACCTGGTATTCTTACATATTCTTTCGAGTGAAAACTCTCCTGTGTGTTCTCTTTTGAGGCAACACACTGAGACATACACGAAACACCAAAGCTTTTCGAGTTATAACGTGTTGTTTAGGAAAAACAAGTTAATTTCGCAGGATGCGGGATTTCTTTAAAACGTGGTTTTCTGACAAATTTTGACTAAAGAAAATTCTCCAGTGGGTTCTCTTTTGAGGCTAAACTTTTAGACGTACACGCCAAACCAAATGTTTTCGAGTTTCCACTTGTTTTTTAGGAGATACAAGCTAATATTTTATGATGCTTAATTTCTTCTCGTAAAGTGTTTCCAATATGTACGTATTTGTCTTTACTCTGCAACACTGTATTTCCTTATAACGTAGTATTCTTACATATTCTTTCGAGAAAAACCTCTCCTTTGCATTCTCTTTTGAGGCTACACGCTTAGACATACACGCAACACCAAAGCTTTTCGAGTTACCACGTGTTGTTTAGGAAAAACAAGATAATTTCGCACGATGCGGTATTTCCTTAAAACGTGGTTTTCTGACAAATTTTGACGAATGAAAATTCTCCTTTGTGTTCTCCTTTGAGGCTACACGCTTAGACATACACGCCAAACCAATTCTTTACGAGTTACCACGTGTTGTTTAGGAGATACAAGCTAATTTTGTTCGATGCGTTATTTCTTCTCGTAAGTGTTCTCAATATATTCTTATTTGTCTTTACTCTGCAAAATTGTATTTCCTAATAACGTGGTATTCTTACATATTCTTTCAAGAGAAAACTCTCCTGTGCCTTCTCTTTTGAGGCTCCACGCTTACACATACACGCAACTCTAAAGCTTTTCGAGTTACAACATGTTGTTTAGGAAAAAGAAGATGATTTTGCACGATGCGAGATTTCCTTAAAACGTGGTTTTCTGACAAATTTTGAGGAAAGAAAATTCTCCTATGGGTTCTCTTTTGAGGCTACACATTTAGACGTACACACCACACCAAATCTTTTCGAGTTACAATGTGTTGTTTAGGAGATACAATCTAATTTTGTATGATGCGTTATTTCTTCTCGTAAAGTCTTTCCAATATGTACGTAGTTGTCTTTACTCTGCAACACTGTATTTCCTTATAAAGTGGTATTCTTACATATTTTTTTGAGAAAAAAACTCTCCTTTACATTCTCTTTTGAGGCTACATGCTTAGACATAAAGGCAACACTAAAGCTTTTCAAGTTATAACTTGTTGTTTAGGAAAAAGAAGATAATTTTTCTCGATGAGGGATTTCCTTAAAACGTGGTTTTCTCACATATTTTGACGAAAGAAAATTCTCCTTTCTGTTCTCTTTTGAGGCTACATGTTTAGCCGTACACGCCACACCAAATCCCTTTGAGTTACAACCTGTTGTTTAGGAGATACAAGCTAATTTTGTATGATGCGTTATTTCTTCTCGTAAAGTGTTTCCAATACATACATATTTGTCTTTACCTGCAACACTGTATTTCCTTATAACGTGGTATTCTTACATATTCTTTCGAGAGAAAACTCTCCTGTGCGTTCTCTTTTGAGGCTACACGCTTATTCATACACGCAACACCAAAGAATTTCGAGTTACAATGTGTTGTTTAGGAAAAACAAGATAATTTCGCACGAAGCGAGATTTCCTTAAAACGTGGTTTCTGACAAATTTTGATGAAAGAAAATTCTCCTGTCGGTTCCCTTTTGAGGCTACACGTTTAGACGTACACGTCACACCAAATCTTTTCGAGTTACAACGTGTTGTTTAGGAGATACAAGCTAATTTTGTACGATGCGTTATTTCTTCTCTTACAGTGTTTCAAATATGTACGTATTTGTCTTTAATCTGCAACACTGTATTTCCTTATAACGTGGTATTCTTACATATTCTTTCGAGAGAAAACTCTCCTGTGCGTTCTCTTTTGAGGCTACACCCTTAGCGTTACACGCAGGACCATAGCTTTTCGAGTTACAATGTGTTGTTTAGGAAGAACAAGATAATTTCGCACGATGCTGGATTTCTTTACAACGTAGTTTTCTGACAAATTTTGATGAAGGAAAATTCTCCTGTGGGTTCTCTTTTGAGGCACATGGTTAGACGTACACTCCAAACCAAATCTTTTAGAGTTATAACGTGTTGTTTAGGAAATACAAGCTAATTTTTTACGATGTGTTTTTTCTTCTCATAAAGCTTAAGTGTTTCCAATCAGTATGTATTTGTCTTTACTCTGCAACACTGTATTTCCTTATAACGTGGTATTCTTACATATTCTTTCGAGAGAAAACTCTCCTGTGCATTCTCTTTTGAGGCTACAGGCTTAGACAAATTTGGACGAAAGAAAATACTCCTGAGGGTTCTCTTTTGAGGCTACACGTTTAGACGTACACGCCACACCAAATCTTTTCAAGTTACAACGTGTTGTTTAGGAGATACAAGCTAATTTTTTAAGATGTGTTATTTCTTCTCGTAAAGTTTAAGTGTTTCCAATACGTACGTATTTGCCTTTACTCTGCAACACTGTTTTCCTTATAACGTGGTATTCTTGCATATTCTTTCGAGAGAAAACTCTCCTGTGCATTCTCCTTTGAGGCTACACGCTTAGACATACATGCAACACCAAAGCTTTTCGCGTTACAACGTGTTGTTTAGGAAGAACAAGATAATTTCTCACGATGCGGGATTTCCTTAAAACGTGGTTTGCTGACAAATTTTGACGAAATAAAATTGTCCTGTGGGTTCTCTTTTGGGGCTACACATTTAGACGTACAAGCCACACCAAATCTTTTCCAGTAAAAACGTGTTGTTTAGGAGATACAAGCTAATATTGTACGATGCTTTATTTCATCTCATAAAGTTTAAGTGTTTCCAATATGTATGTTTTCGTCTTTACTCAGCAACACTGTACTTCCTTATAAAGTGGTATTCGTAACTATTCTTTCGAGAGAAAACTCTCCTGTGCGTTCTCTCTTGAGGCTACATGCTTAGACATACACGCAACACCAAAGCTTTTCGAGTTACAACGTGTTGTTCAGGAATAACAAGATAATTTCGCACGATGCTGGGTTTCCTTAATACGTGGTTTTCTGACAAATTTTGACCAAAGAAAATTCTCCTGTGGGTTCTCTTTTGAGGCTACACGTTTAGCCGTACACGCCACACCAAATCTTTTCGAGTTACAACCTGTTGTTTAAGAGATACAAGCTAATTTTTTTACGATGCGTTATTTCTTCTCGTAAAGTGTTTCCAATAAGTGCATATTTGTCTTTACTCTGCAACACTGTGTTTCCTTATAACGTGGTATTCTTACATATTCTTTCGAGAGAAAACTCTCCTGTGCGTTCTCTTTTGAGGCTACATGCTTAGACATACACGCAACACCTAAGCTTTTCGAGTTACAACGTGTTTTTTAGGAAGAACAAGATAATTTCTCACGATGCGGGATTTCCTTAAAACGTGGTTTTCTGACAAATTTTGACGAAAGAAATTTGTCCTGTGGTTCTCTTTGAGGCTACACGTTTAGATGTACACGCCACACCAAATCCTTTCGAGTTACAACGTGTTGTTTAGGAGATATAAGCTAATTTTGTACGATGCTTTATTTATCTCATAAAATTTATGGGTTTCCAATACGAAAGTATTTGTCATTATTCTGCAACAGTGTACTTCCTTATAACGTGGTATTCTTACATATTCAGTCGAGAGAAAACTCTCCTGTGTGTTCTCTTTTGAGGCTACACGCTTAGACATACACGCAACACCAAAGCTTTTCGAGTAATAACGCGTTGTTTAGGAAAAGCAAGATAATTTCGCACGATGCGGGATTTCCTTAATACGTGGTTTTCTGACAAATTTTGTCAGAAAATTCTCCTGTGGGTTCTCTTTTGAGGCTACACGTTTAGACGTACAGGTCACACCAAATCTTTTCGAGTTACAACGTGTTGTTTAGGAGATACAAGCTAATTTTTTACGATGCGTTATTTCTTCTCATAAAGTGTTTCCAATAAGTATGTATTTGTCTTTACTCTGCAACACTGTATTTTCTTATAACGTGGTATTCTTACACATTCTTTCGAGAGAAAACTCTCCTGTGTGCTCTCTTTTGAGTCTACACGCTTAAACATACATGCAACACCAAAGCTTTTCGAGTTACAAGGTGTTGTTTAGGAAAAACAAGATAATTTCGCACGATGCGGGATTTCCTTAAAACGTGGTTTTCTGAATATTTGACGAAAGAAAATTCTCCTATGGGTTCTCTCTTGAGGCTACACGTTTAGACGTACACGCCACACCAAATCTTTTCGAGTTACAACGTGTTGTTTAGGAGATACGAGCTAATTTTGTACGATGCTTTATTTCATCTCGTAAAGTTTAAGGGTTTCCAATACGTACCTATTTGTCTTTACTCTGCAACACTGTATTTCCTTATAACGTGGTATTCTTACATATTCTTTCGAGAGAAAACTCTCCTGTGTGTTCTCTTTTGAGGCTACACGCTGAGACATACACGCAACACCAAAGCTCTTCGAGTTAAAACGTGTTGTTTAGGAAAAACAAGATAATTTTGCACGATGTAGGTTTTCCTTAATACGTGGTTTTCTGACAAATTTGACCAAAGAAAATTCTCCTGTGGGTTCTCTTTTGAGGCTACACGTTTAGACGTACACGCCACACCAAATCATTTAGAGTTACAACGTGTTGTTTAGGAGATACAAGCTAATTTTGTACGATGCGTTATTTCTTCTTGTAAAATATTTCTAATATGTACGTATTTGTCTTTACTCTGCAGCACTGTATTTCCTTATAACGTGGTATTCTTATATATTCTTTCGAGAAAGAACTCTCCTTTGCCTTCTCTTTTGAGGCTACATGCTTAGACATACACGCAACACCAAAGCTTTTCGAGTTACAAAGTGTTATTTAAGAAAAACAAGATAATTTTGCACGATGAGGGATTTCCTTAAAACGTAGTTTTCTCACAAATTTTGACGATAGAAAATTCTCCTGTGGGTTCTCTTTTGAGGCTACACGTTTAGACGTACATGCCCCACCAAATCCTTTCGAGTTACAACCTGTTGTTTAGGAGATACAAACTAATTTTGTATGATGCGTTATTTCTTCTCGTAAAGTGTTTCCAATAAGTACGTATTTGTCTTTACTCTGCAACACTGTATTTCCTTATAACCTGGTATTCTTACATATTCTTTCTAGTGAAAACTCTCCTGTGTGTTCTCTTTTGAGGCTACACACTGAGGAAAACACCCAACTCCAAATCTTTTCGAGTTACAACGTGTTGTTTAGGAAAAACAAGATAATTTCCCACGATGCAGGATTTCCTTAATACGTAGTTTTCTGACAAATTTGACCAAACAAAATTCGCCTGTGGGTTCTCTTTTGAGGCTACACGTTTAGACGTACACACCACATCAAATCTTTTCGAGTTACAACGTGTTGTTTAGGAGATACAAGCTAATTTTGTATGATGCATTATTTCTTCTCGTAAAGTGTTTCCAATATGTACGTATTTGTCTTTACTCTGCAACACTGTATTTCCTTATAACGTGGTATTCTTACATATTCTTTCGAGAAAAAACTCTCCTTTGCATTCTCTTTTGAGGCTACACGCTTAGACATACACGCAACACCAAAGCTTTTCGAGTTACAACTTGTTGTTTAGGAAAAACAAGATAATTTTTCACGCTGAGGGATTTCCTTAAAACGTGGTTTTCTTACATATTTTGACGATAAAAAATTCTCCTGTCGGTTCTCTTTTGAGGGAACACGTTTAGAAGTACACGTCACACCAAATATTTTCGAGTTATAATGTGTTGTTTATGAGATACAAGCTAATTTTGTACGATGCGTTATTTCTTCTTGTAAAGTGTTTCCAATATGTACGTATTTGTCTTTACTCTGCAACACTGTATTTCCTTATAACGTGGTATTCTTACATATTCTTTCGAAAGAAAACTCTCCTTGCATTCCCTTTAGAGGCTACACACTTAAACATACACGCAACACCAAAGCTTTTCGAGTTACAACATGTTGTTTAGGAAAAACAAGATAATTTCGCACGATGCGGATTTTCCTTAAAACGTGGTTTTCTGACAAATTTTGACGAAAGAAAACTCTCCTGTGGGTTCTCTTTTGAGGATACACGTTTAGACGTACACGCCACACCAAATCTTTTCGAGTTACAACATGTTGTTTAGGACCTACAAGCTAATTTTGCAAGATGCGTTATTTCGCTCATAAAGTGTTTCCAGTACGTACGTATTTGTCTTTACTCTGATACACTGTATTTCCTTATAACGTGGTATTCTTACATATTCTTTCGAGAGAAAACTCTCCTATGCGTTCTCTTTTGGGGCTACACGCTTAGACATACACCCAACACCAAAGCTTTTCGAGTTAAAACGTGTTGTTTAGGAAGAACAAGATAATTTCTCACGATGCGGTATTTCCTTAAAACGTGGTTTGCTGAAAAATTTTGACGAAAGAAAATTGTCCTGTGGGTTCTCTTTTGAGGCTACACGTTTAGACGTACATGCCACACCAAATCTTTTCGAGTTACAACGTGTTGTTTAGGAGATACAAGCTAATTTTGTACGATGCTTTATTTCATCTCGTAAAGTTTAAGGGTTTCCAATACATACGTGTTTGTCTTTACTCTGCAACACTGTATTTCCTTATAACGTGGTATTCTTTCATATTCTTTCGAGAGAAAACTCTCCTGTGCGTTCTCTTTTGAGGCTACAAGTTTAGACATACACGCAACGGCAAAGCTTTTCGAGTTACAACATGTTGTTTATGAAGAACAAGATAATTTCCCACGATGCAGGATTTCCTTAAAACGTGGTGTTCTGACAAATTTTGACGAAAGAAAATTCTCCTGTGGGTTCTCTTTTGAGGCTACACCTTTAGACGTATACACCACACCAAATCTTTTGAGTTACACCGTGCTGTTTAGGAGATACAAGCTAATTTTTTTTACGATGCGTTATTTCTTCTCGTAAAGTTTAAGTGTTTCCAATACATACGTTTTTGCCTTTACTCTGCAACTCTGTAATTCCTAATAACGTGGTATTCTTACATATTCTTTCGAGAGAAAACTCTCCTGTGCGTTCTCTTTTGAGGCTACACGCTTAGACATACACGCAACACCACAGTTTTTCGAGTTACAATGTGTTGTTTAGGAAAAACAAGATAATTTAGCACGATGCGGGATTTCCTTAAAACGTGGTTTTCTGACAAATTTTGATGAAAGAAAATACTCCTGAGGGTTCTCTTTTGAGGCTACACGTTTAGACGTACACGCCACACCAAATCTTTTCGAGTTACAACGTGTTGTTTAGGAGATACAAGCTAATTTTTTAAGATGTGTTATTTCTCTCGTAAAGATTAAGTGTTTCAAATACGTACGTATTTGCCTTTACTCTGCAACACTGTTTTCCTTATAACATGGTATTCTTGCATATTCTTTCGAGAGAAAACTTTCCTGTGCGTTCTCTTTTGAGGCTACACGCTTAGACATAAAAGCAACACCAAAGCTTTTCGAGTTACAACTTGTTGTTTTGGAAGAACAAGATAATTTCTCACGATGCGGGATTTCCTTAAAACATGGTTTGCTGACAAATTTTGACGAAAGAAAATAGTCCTGTGGGCTCTCTTTTGGGGCTACACGTTCAGACGTACAAGCCACACCAAATCTTTTCCAGTAAAAACGTGTTGTTTAGGAGATACAAGCTAATTTTGCACGATGCTTTATTTCATCTCGTAAGTTTAAGGGTTTCCAATATGTACGTTTTCGTCTTTACTCAGCAACACTGTACTTCCTTATAAAGTGGTATTCTTAACTATTCTTTCGAGAGAAAACTCTTCTGTGCGTTTTCTTTTGAGGCTAAACGCTTAGACATACATGCAACACCAAAGCTTTTCGAGTTACAACGTGTTGTTTAGAAAAAACAAGATAATTTCACACGATGCGGGGTTTCCTTAATACGTGGTTTTCTGACAAATTTTGACCAAAGAAAATTCTCCTGTGGGTTCTCTTTTGAGGCTAAACGTTTAGCCGTACATGCCACATCAATTCTTTTCGAGTTACAACCTGTTGTTTGGGAGATACAAGCTAATTTTGAACGATGCGTTATTTCATCTCTAAAAGTGTTTCCAATAAGTACGTATTTGTCTTTACTCTGCAACACTGTATTTCCTTATAACGTGGTATTCTTACATATTCTTTCGAGAGAAAACTCTCCTGTGCGTTCTCTTTTGAGGCTACATGCTTAGACAGACACGCAACACCAAAGCTTTTCGAGTTACAACGTGTTTTTTAGGAAGAACAAGATAATTTCTCACGATGCGGGATTTCCTTAAAACGTGGTTTTCTGACAAATTTTGACGAAAGAAAATTGTCCTGTGGTTCTCTTTTGAGGCTACACGTTTAGATGTACACGCCACACCAAATCTTTTCGAGTTACAACGTGTTGTTTAGGAGATACAAGCTAATTTTGTACGATGCTTTATTTCATCTCTTAAAGTTTAAGGGTTTCCAATATGTAAGTATTTGTCATTATTCTGCAACAGTGTATTTCCTTATAACGTGGTAGTCTTACATATTCTTTCGAGAGAAAACACTCCTGTGTGTTCTCCTTTGAGGCTACACGCTTAGACATACACGCAACACCAAAGCTTTTCGAGTTACAACGCGTTGTTTAGGAAAAAACAAGATAATTTCTCACTATGCTGGATTTCCTTAATACGTGGTTTTCTGACAAATTTGACCAAAGAAAATTGTCCTGTGGGTTCTCTTTTGAGGATACACATTTAGACGTACACGCCACAGCAAATCATTTAGAGTTACAACGTGTTGTTTAGGAGATACAAGCTAATTTTGTACGATGCGTTATTTCTTCTCGTAAAGTGTTTCCAATATGTACGTATTTGTCTTTACTCTGCAACACTGTATTTCCTTATAATGTGGTATTCTTTTTTTTTTTTATTCGATATAATTTATTTACATTTCAAATGATTTCCCCTTTTCTAGCCCCCCCACTCCCCGAAAGTCCCACAAGCCCCCTTCTCTTCCCCTGTCCTCCCACCCACCCCTTCCCACTTCCCCGTTCTGGTTTTCTTTCGAGAAAGAACTCTCCTTTGCATTCTCTTTTGAGGCTACATGCTTAGACATACACGCAACACCAAAGCTTTTCGAGTTACAACGTGTTGTTTAAGAAAAACACGATAATTTTGCACGATGAGGGATTTCCTTAAAACGTGGTTTTCTCACAAATTTTGACGATAGAAAATTCTTCTGTGGGTTCTCTTTTGAGGCTACACGTTTAGACATACATGCCACACCAAATCCTTTCGAGTTACAACCTGTTGTTTAGGAGATACAAGCTAATTTTGTATGATGCGTTATTTCTTCTTGTAAAGTGTTTCCAATAAGTACGTATTTGTCTTTACTCTGCAACACTGTATTTCCTTATAACCTGGTATTCTTACATACTTTTTCTAGTGAAAACTCTCCTGTGTGTTCTCTTTTGAGGCTACACACTGAGACAAACACGCAACACCAAATCTTTTCGAGTTACAACGTGTTGTTTAGGAAAAACAAGATAATTTCCCACGATGCAGGATTTCCTTAATACGTGGTTTTCTGACAAATTTGACCAAAGAAAATTCTCCTGTGGGTTCTCTTTTGAGGCTACACCTTTATACGTACATGCCACATCAAATCTTTTCGAGTTACAACGTGTTGTTTAGGAGTACAAGTTAATTTTGTATGATGCGTTATTTCTTCTCTTAAAGTGTTTCCAATATGTACGTATTTGTCTTTACTCTGCAACTCTGTATTTCCTTATAACGTGGTATTCTTACATATTCTTTCGAGAAAAAACTCTCCTTTGCATTCTCTTTTGAGGCTACACACTTAGACATACACGCAACACCAAAGATTTCGAGTTACAACTTGTTGTTTAGGAAAAACAAGATAATATTGCATGATGAGGGATTTCCTTAAAACGTGGTTTTCTCACATATTTTGACGATAAAAAAAATTCTCCTGTCAGTTCTTTTTTGAGGCTACACGTTTAGACGTACACATCACACCAAATCTTTTCGAGTTACAAGGTGTTGTTTAGGAGATACAATCTAATTTTGTACGATGTATTATTTCTTCTCTTAAAGTGTTTCCAATATGTACGTATTTGTCTTTACTCTGCAACACTGTATTTCCTTATAACGTGGTATTCTTACATATTCTTTCGAGAGAAAACTCTCCTGTGCATTCCCTTTTGAGGCTTCACACTTAGACATACACGCAACACCAAAGCTTTTCGAGTTACAACTTGTTGTTTAGGAAAAACAAGATAATTTCGCAGGATGCGGGATTTCGTTAAAAAGTGATTTTCTGACAAATTTTGAAGAAAGAAAATTCTCCAATGGGTTCTCTTTTGAGGCTACACGTTTAGACGTACACGCCACATGAAGTCCTTTCGAGTTACCACGTGTTGTTTAGTAGATACAAGCTAATTTTTTACGATGCATTATTTCTTCTTGTAAAGTGTTTCCAACAAGTATGTATTTGTCTTTACTCTGCAACACTGTATTTCCTTATAACGTTTTATTCTTACATGTTCTTTCTAGAGAAAACTCTCCTGTGCATACTCTTTAGAGGCTACACGCTTAGACATACACGCAACAACAAAGCTTTTCGAGTTACAACGTGTTGTTTAGGAAAAACAAGATAATTTTGCACGATGCGGGATTTACTTAAAACGTGGTTTTTCTGACAAATTTTGAAGAAAGAAAGTTATCCTGTGGGTCCTCTTTTGAGGCTACACGGGTAGACGTACGAGCCACACCAAATCTTTTCGAGTTACAACGTGTTGTTTAGGAGATACAAGCTAATTTTGTATGATGCATTATTTCTTCTCTTAAAGTGTTTCCAATAGGTACGTAATTGTCTTTTCTGTGCAACACTGTATTTCTTTATAACGTGGTATTCTTACAAGTTCGTTCAAGAGAAAACTCTCCCGTGCATTCTCTTTTGAGGCTACACGCTTAGACATACACGCAACACCAAAGCTTTTCGAGTTACAACGTGTTGTTTAGGAAAAACTAGAAAATTTCGCACGAAGCGAGATTTCCATACAACGTGGTTTCTGACAAATTTTGATGAAAGAAAATTCTCCTATGGGTTCTCTTTTGAGGCTACACGTTTAGACGTACACGCCACACCAATTCTTTTCGAGTTACCACGTGTTGTTTAGGAGATACAAGCTAATTTTTTACAATGAATTATTTCTTCTCGTAAAGTGTTTCCAACAAGTATGTATTTGTCTTTACTCTGCAACACTGTATTCCTTATAACGTTGTATTCTTACATGTTCTTTCGAGAGAAAACTCTCCTGTGTGTACTCTTTAGAGGCTACACGCTTAGACATACACGCAACACCAAAGCTTTTCGAGTTACAACGTGTTGTTTAGGAAAAACAAGATAATTTTGCACGATGCGGGCTTTCCTTAAGACGTGGTTTTCTGACAAATTTTGACGAAAGAAAGTTCTCCTGTGGGTTCTCTTTTGAGGCTACAAGTGTAGTCGTACGAGCCACACCAAATCTTTTCTAGTTACAACGTGTTGTTTAGGAGATACAAGCTAATTTTTTACGGTGCATTATTTCTTCTCTTAAAGTGTTTCCAATAGGTACGTATTTGTCTTTACTCTGCAACACTGTATTTCCTTATAACGAGGTATTCTTACATATCCTTTCAAGAGAAAACTCTCCTGTGCGTTCTCTTTTGAGGCTACACGCTTAGACATACACGCAACACCAAAGCTTTTCGAGTTACAACGTGTTCTTTAGGAAAAACAAGATAATTTCGCACGATTTGAGATTTCCTTAAAACATGGTTTCTGACAAATTTTGATGAAAGAAAATTCTCCTGTGGGTTCGCTTTTGAGGCTACACGTTTAGACGTACACGTCACATCAAATCTTTTCGAGTTACAACGTGTTGTTTAGGAGATACAAGCTAATTTTTTACGATGCATTATTTCTTCTCGTAAAGTGTTTCCAATATGTACGTATTTGTCTTTACTCTGCAACACTGTATTTCCTTATAACGTGGTATTCTTACATATTCGTTCGATAGAAAACTCTCCTGGGCATTCCCTTTAGAGGCTACACACTTAGACATACAAGAAACACCAAAGCTTTTCGAGTTACAACTTGTTGTTTAGGAAAAACAAGATAATTTCGCACGATGCGGGATTTCCTTATAACGTGGTTTTCTGACAAATTTTGAAGAAAGAAAATTCTCTTGTGGGGTCTCTTTTGAGGCTACACTTTGAGACGTACATGCCAAACCAAATCTTTTCGAGTTACCACTTGTTGTTTAGGAGATACAAGCTTATATTTTATGATCCGTCATTTCTTCTCGTAAAGTGTTTGCAATATTTACGTTTTTGTCTTTACTCTGCAACACTGTATTTCCTTATAACGTTGTAGTCTTACATGTTCCTTCGAGAGAAAACTCTCCTGTGCATTCTCTTTTGGGGCTACACGCTTAGATATACACGCAACACCAAAGCTTTTTGAGTTACAACGTGTTGTTTAGGAAAAACAAGATAATTTTGCACGATGCGGGATTTCCTTAAAACGTGGTTATCTAATTTTGATGAAAGAAAATTCTCCTGTTGGTTTTCTTTTGAGGCTACACGTTTAGACGTACACGCCAAACCAAATCTTTTCGAGTTACCACGTGTTGTTTAGGAGATACAAGGTAATTTTGTATGATGTATTATTTCTTCTCGTAAAGTGTTTCCAATATGTACTTATTTGTCTTTACTCTGCAAAATTGTATTTCCTAATAACGTGGTATTCTTACATATTCTCTCGAGAGAAAACTATCCTGTGCCTTCTCTTTTGAGGCTCCACGCTTAGACATACACGCAACACTAAAGCTTTTCGAGTTACAATATGTTGTTTAGGAAAAAGAAGATGATTTCACACGATGCGGGATTTCCTTAAAACATGGTTCTGTGAAAAATTTTGATGAAAGAAAATTCTCCTGTGGTTTCTCCTTTGAGGCTACACGTTTAGACGTACAGGCCACACCAAATCTTTTCGAGATACAACTTGTTGTTTAGGAGATACAAGCTAATTTTGTACTATGCGTTAATTCTTCTCGTAAAGTGTTTCCAATACGTACGTGTTTGTCTTTACACTGCAACATTGTATTTCCTTATAACGTGGCATTCTTACATATTCTTTCGAGAGAAAACTCTCCTGTGCTTTCTCTTTTGAGGCTACACGCTTAGACATACACGCAACACCAGAGCTTTTCGAGTTACAACGTGTTGTTTAGGAAAAACAAGATAATTTCGCACAATGCGAGATTTCCTTAAAACGTGGTTTCTGACAAATTTTGATGAAAGAAAATTCTCCTGTGGGATCTCTTTTGAGGCTACACGTTTAGACGTACATGCCACACCAAATCTTTTCGAGTAACAAGGTGTTGTTTAGGAGATTCAAGCTAATTTTGTACGATGCGTTAATTCTTCTCGTAAAGTGTTTCCAATATGTACGTATTTGTCTTTACTCTGCAACACTGTATTTCCTTATAACGGGGTATTCTTACATATTCTTTCGAGAGAAAACTCTCCTGTGCATTCGCTTTTGAGGCTACACACTTAGACATACACGCAAACCAAAGCTTTTCGAGTTACAACTTGTTGTTTAGGAAAAACAAGATGATTTCGCAGGAGGCGGGATTTCGTTAAAACGTGGTTTTCTGACAAATTTTGAAGAAAGAAAATTCTCCAGTGGTTTCTCTTTTGAGGCTACACTTTTAGACGTACACGCCAAACCAAATGTTTTCGAGTTTCCACTTTTTCTTTAGGAGATACAAGCTAATATTGTATGATGCGTAATTTCTTCTCTTAAAGTGTTTCCAATAAGTACGTATTTGTCTTTACTCTGCAACACTGTATTTCCTTATAACTTTGTATTCTTACATGTTCTTTCGAGAGAAAACTCTCCTGTGCATTCTCTTTTGAGGCTACATGCTGAGACATACACGCAACACCAAAGCGTTTCGAGGTACAAGGTGTTGTTTAGGAAAAAAAAGATAATTTCGCACGATGCGGGATTTCCTTAAAACGTGGTTTTCTGACAAATTTTGACGAAAGAAAATTCTCCTTTGTGTTCTCTTTTGAGGCTACACGTTTAGACGTACACGCCAAACCAAATCTTTTCGAGTTACCACGTGTTGTTTAGGAGATACAAGCTAATTATGTACGATGCGTTATTTCTTCTCCTAAAGTGTTTCCAATATGTACTTATTTGCCTTTACTCTGCAAAATTGTATTTCTTTATAACGTGGTATTCTTACATATTCTTTCGAGAGAAAACTCTCCTGTGCCTTCGCTTTTGAGGCTCCACGCTTAGACAAACACGCAACACCAAAGCTTTTTGAGTTACAACATGTTGTTTAGGAAAAAGAAGATGATTTCGCACGATGCGGGATTTCCTTAAAACGTGGTTTTCTGAAAAGTTTTAACGAAAGAAAATTGTCCTGTGGGTTCTCTTTTGAGGCAACACGTTTAGACGTACACGCCACACCAAATCTTTTCGAGTTACAACGTGTTGTTTAGGAGATACAAGTTAATTTTTTCGATGCGTTATTTCTTCTCATAAAGTGTTTCCAATATGTACGTATCTGTCTTTACTCTGCAACACTCTATTTCCTTATAACGTGGTATTCTTACATATTCTTTCTAGAAAAAACTCTCCTTTACATTCTCTTTTGAGGCTACACGCATAGACATACACACAACACCAAAGCTTTTCGAGTTACAACGTGTTGTTTAGGAAAAACAAGATAATTTTGCATGATGAGGGATTTCCTTAAAACGTGGTTTTCTGACAAATTTTGAAGAAAGAAAATTCTCCTGTGGGGTCTCTTTTGAGGCTACACTTTTAGACTTAAACGCCAAACCAAATCTTTTCGAGTTACCACTTGTTGTTTAGGAGATACAAGCTTATATTTTATGATGTGTCATTTCTTCTCGTAAAGTGTTTCCAATATGTACGTATTTGTCTTTACTCTCCAACACTGTATTTCCTTATAATGTTGTATTCTTACATGTTCTTTCGAGAGAAAACTCTCCTGTGCATTCGCTTTTGAGGCTACATGCTGAGACATACACGCAACACCAAAGCTTTTCGTGTTACAAGTTGTTGTTTAGGAAAAACAAGATAATTTCGCACGATGGGGGATTTCCTTAAAATGTGGTTTTCTGACAAATTTTGACGAAAGAAAATTCTCCTTTGTGTTCTCTTTGGCGGCTACACGTTTAGACGTACACGCCAAACCAAACCTTTTCGAGTTACCACGTGTTGTTTAGGAGATACAAGCTAATTTTGTCCGATGTGTTATTTCTTCTCCTAAAGTGTTTCCAATATGTACTTATTTGCCTTTACTCGGCCTAATTGTATTTCTTTATAACGTCTATTCTTACATATTCTTTCGAGAGAAAACTCTCCTGTGCCTTCGCTTTTGAGGCTCCACGCTTAGACATACACGCAACACCAAAGTTTTTTGAGTTACAACATGTTGTTTAGGAAAAAGAAGATGATTTCGCATGATGCGGGATTTCCTTAAAACGTGGTTTTCTGAAAAAATTTAACGAAAGAAAATTGTCCTGTGGGTTGTCTTTTGAGGCTACACGTTTTGACGTACACGCCACACCAAATCATTTCGAGTTACAACGTGTTGTTTAGGTGATACAAGTTAATTTTTTACGATGCGTTATTTCTTCTCGTAAAGAGTTTCCAATATGTACGTATTTGTCTTACTCTGCAACAATGTATTTCCTTATAACGTGGTATTCTTACATATTCTTTCGAGAAAAAAACTCTCCTTTACATTCTCTTTTGAGGCTACACGCTTAGACATACACGCAACACCAAAGCTTTTCGAGTTACAACTTGTTGTTTAGGAAAAACAAGATAATTTTGCACGATGAGGGATTTCCTTAAAACGTGGTTTTCTCACATATTTTGACGAAAGAAAATTCTCCTGTGGGTTCTCTTTTGAGGCTACACGTTTAGCCGTACACGCCACACCAAATCCTTTCGAGTTACAACCTATTGTTTAGGAGATACAAGCTAATTTTGTATGATGCATTATTTCTTCTCATAAAGTGTTTCCAATACATACGTATTTGTCTTTACTCTGCAACACTGTATTTCCTTATAATGTGATATTCTTACATATTCTTTCGAGGGAAACCTCTCCTGTGTGTTCTCTTTTGAGGCTACATGCTTAGACATACACACAACACCAAAGCTTTTCGAGTTACAGCGTGTTGTGTAGGAAAAATTAGATAATTTCGCACAATGCGTGATTTCCTTAAAACGTGGTTTCTGACAAATTTTGATGAAAGAAAATTCTCCTGTGGGTTCTCTTTTGAGGCTACACGTTGAGACGTACATGTCACACCAAATCTTTTCGAGTTACAATGAGTTGTTTAGGAGACACAAGCTAATTTTGTAAGATGCGATATTTCTTCTCTTAAAGTGTTTCCAATATGTACGTATTTGTCTTTACTCTGCAACACTGTATTTCCTTATAACGTGGTATTCTTACATATTCTTTCGAGAGAAAACTCTCCTGTGCATTCCCTTTTGTGGCTACACACTTAGTCATACACGCAACACCAAAGCTTTTCGAATTACAACTTGTTGTTTAGGAAAAACAAGACAATTTCGCAGGATGCAGGATTTCGTTAAAACGTGATTTTCTGACAAATTTTGAAGAAAGAAAATTCTCCTATGGGTTCTCTTTTGAGGCTACACGTTTAGACGTACACGCCACACCAAGTCCTTTCGAGTTACCACGTGTTGTTTAGGAGATACAAGCTAATTGTTTACAATGCGTTATTTCTTCTCGTAAAGTGTTTCCATCAAGTGTGTATTTGACTTTACTCTGCAACACTGTATTCCCTTATAACGTTGTATTCTTACATGTTGTTTTGAGAGAAAACTCTCCTGTGCGTACTCTTTAGAGGCTACACGCTTAGACATACACGCAATGCCAAAGCTTTTCGAGTTACAATGTGTTGTTTAGGAAAAGCAAGATAATTTCGCACGATGCGAGATTTCCATAAAACGTGGTTTTCTGAAAAATTTTGACGAAAGAAAGTTTTCCTGTGGGTTCTCTTTTAAGGCTACACGTATAGAGGTACGAGCCACAACAAATCTTTTCGAGTTCCAATTGTTGTTTAGGAGATACAAGATAATTTTGTACGATGTGTTATTTCTTCTCTTAAAGTGTTTCCAATACGTACGTATTTGTCTTTACTCTACAACACTGTATTTTTTTATAACATGGTATTCTTACATATTCTTTCGAGAGAAAACTCTCCTGTGCATTCTCTTTTGAGGCTACAAGCTTAGACATACACGCAACACCAAAGCTTTTCGAATTACAACATGTTGTTCAGGAAAAAGAAGATGATTTGGCACGATGCGGGATTTCCTTAAAACGTGGTTTTCTGAAAAATTTTGACGAAAGAAAATTCTCCTGTGGGTTCTCTTTTGAGGCTACACGTTTAGACGTACACGCCGCACCAAATCTTTTCGAGTTACAACGTTTTGTTTAGGAGATACAAGCTAATTTTCTACGATGCGTTACTTCTTCTCATAAAGTGTTTCCAATATGTACGTATTTGTCTACTCTGCAACACTGTATTTCCTTATAACGTGTTATTCTTACATATTCTTTCGAGAGAAAACTATCCTGTGCGTTCCCTTTTGAGGCTACACACTTAGACATACAGGCAACACCAAAGCTTTTCGAGTTACAACATGTCGTTTAGGAAAAACCAGATAATTTCGCACGATGCAGGATTTCCTTAAAACGTGGTTTTCTGACAAATTTTGACGAAAGAAAATTCTCCTGTCGGTTCTCTTTTGAGGCTACACATTTAGACGTACACGCCACACCAAATCCTTTAGAGTTACCACGTGTTGTTTAGGAGATACAAGCTAATTTTGTATGATGCGTTATTTCTTCTCATAAAGTGTTTCCAATACGTACGTATTTGTCTTTACTCTGCAACCCTGTATTTCCTTTTAACATTGTATTCTTACATGTTCTTCCGAGAGAAAACTCTCCTGTGCATTGTCTTTAGAGGCAACATGCTCAGACATACACGCAACACCAAAGCTTTTCGAGTTACAAAGTGTTGTTTAGGAAAAACAAGATAATATTGCACGATGCGGGATTTCCTTAAAACGTGTTTTTTTGACAAATTTTGACGAAAGAAAGTTCTCCTGTTGGTTCTCTTTTGAGGCTACACGTGTAGAAGTACGAGCCACACCAAATACTTTCGAGTTATAACGTTTTGTTTAGGAGATACAAGCAAATTTTGTACAATGCGTTATTTCTTCCCTAAATTGTTTCCAATATGTCGTTATTTATCTTTACTCTGCAACACTGTATTTTCTTATAACGTGGTATTCTTACATATTCTTTCGAGGGAAAACTCTCCTGTGCATGCTCTTTTGAGGCTACACGCTTAGACAAACACGCACGCCAAACTTTTCGAGTTACAACGTGTTGTTTAGGAAAAACAAGATAATTTCGCACGATGCGAGATTTCCATAAAACGTGGTTTTCAGACAAATTTTGACGAAAGAAAGTTCTTCTCTGGGTTCTCTTTTGAGGCTACACGTGTAGAGGTACGAGCCACACCAAATCTTTTCGAGTTACAATGTGTTGTTTTGGA
The DNA here is from genome assembly GCF_947179515.1 of Apodemus sylvaticus. Taxonomy (NCBI): domain Eukaryota; kingdom Metazoa; phylum Chordata; class Mammalia; order Rodentia; family Muridae; genus Apodemus; species Apodemus sylvaticus. The sequence goes on from NW_026263195.1 coordinate 2,754,075, forward strand.
GATACAAGCTAATTTTTTACAATGCGTTATTTCTTCTCTTAAAGTGTTTCCAATACGTACGTAGTTGTCTTTATTCTGCAACACTGTATTTCCTTATAATGTGGTATTCTTACATATTCTTTTGAGAGAAAACTCTATTGTGTATTCTCTTTTGAGGCTACATGCTTAGACATACACGCAACACCAAAGCTTTTCGAGTTACAATGTGTTGTTTAGGAAAAACAAGATAATTTCGCACGATGCGCTATTTCCTTAAAACGTGGTTTCAGACAAATTTTGATGAAAGAAAATTCTCCTGTGGGTTCTCGTTTGAGGCTACACTTTTAGACGTACATGCCACACCAAATCTTTTCGAGTTACAACGTGTTGTTTAGGAGATACAAGCTAATTTTTTACGATGCGTTATTTCTTCTCGTAAAGTGTTTCCAATATGTACTTATTTGTCTTTACTCTGCAAAATTGTATTTCCTTTTAACGTGGTATTCTTACATATTCTTTCAAGAGAACACTCTCCTGTGCCTTCTCTTTTGAGTCTCCACGCTTACACATACACGCAACACCAACGCTTTTCGAGTTACAACATGTTGTTTAGGAAAAAGAAAATGATTTCGCACGATGCGGGATTTCCTTAAAACGTGGTTTTCTGAAAAATTTTGACGAAAGAAAATTCTCCTGTGGGTTCTCTTTTGAGGCTACATGTTTAGATGTACACGCCACACCAAATCTTTTCGAGTTACAACATTTTGTTTAGGAGATACAAGCTAATTTTATAGGATGCGTTAATTCTTCTCATAAAGTGTTTCCAATACGTACGTATTTGTCTTTATTCTGCAACACTGTATTTCCTTATAACGTGGTATTCTTACATATTCTTTCGAGGGAAAACTCTCCTGTGCGTTCTCTTTCGAGGCTACACGCTTAGACAAACACGCAACACCAAAGATTTTCAAGTTACAACGTGTTGTTTAGGAAAAAACAAGATAATTTTGCACGATGCGAGATTTTCATAAATCGTGGTTTTCTAAAAAAATTTGACGAAAGAATTTCCTCCTGTGGGTTCTCTTTTGAGGCTACACTTGTAGAGGTACGAGCCACACCAAATCTTTTCGAGTTACAAAGTTTTGTTTAGGAGATACAAGCTATTTTTGTACGATGCGTTATTTCTTCTCTTAACGTGTTTCCAATATGTACGTATTTGTCTTTACTCTGCCACACTGTATTTCCTCATAACGTGGTATTCCTACATTTTCTTTCGAGAGAAAACTCTCCTGTGCGTTCTCTTTTGAGGCTACACGCTTAGACATACACGCAACACCAAAGCTTTTCGATTTACAACGTGTTGTTTATGAAAAACAAGATAATTTCACACGATGCGAGATTTCCTTAAAACGTGGTTTCTGACAAATTTTGATGAAAGAAAATTCTTGGGCCTGGGAGCGGCGGCAGCAGCAGCAGTAGCAGCAGCAGCGACTGGTCCAGAGGAAGGGCCAACAGCAGTAGAACCAAGCGGACAGGGTCCAGACAGACCCGGTGCCCACGACCACTGGCCATCGCTGGCCAGCCAGGCTGCAAGCAGCGGCGGATTTACGGTGCCTTTCACCACACAGAAGCCACATCAGAACTCTGCCTCCCGCCAGTCAGTTATGAGGGCTCGATATTGGTTCTCGGTTGCCAGAGAAATCAGACTGAGGTACGCAAATATAACCCGAGACCAACATCGCGGGGGTCTAAGCCCGACGGGCGTTGGCCTGCACCCAGGCCCTGAGCTGATCGGGGGTCCACCGGGGTGCAAACCCGGCCAGGAGGTTTTTTTCCTCCCGGGCCGGCGCGCGCACCACCACCATTTTGCCTGGGGGAAGCCAGGGAGACCTAGCAGGCAAAACCAAACCGGCTAACAGGCATAGCCCGAGGCGGACATAGCAGGGGTCTCAGACGGTCAGGCCCTGGACTGACCCCAGGTCCTGGGCTGCTCGGCAGGCCATCTGTGTGCCGACCCAGCCAGGAGCTTGTTTGCCTCGGCCGGCGCACACCGCCGCCATTTTGCCTACAGGAAGCCGGAGAGACCTAGCAGGCAAAACCAAACCAGCGAACAGGCATAGCCCAAGGCGGACATAGCAGGGGTCTCAGACGGTCAGGCCCTGGACTGCCCCCAGGCCCAGGACTGCTCGGTGGGCCATCTGTGTGCTGACCCGGCCAGGAGGTTGTTTATCAGAGCCGTTTGCACACCACCGCCATTTTGCCTACGGGAAGCCAGAGAGACCTAGCAGGCAAAGCCAAACTGGCTAATAGGCATAGCCCGAGGCAGACATAGCAGGGGTCTCAGAAGGTCAGGCCCTGGACTGCCCCCAGGTCCTGGGCTGCTCGGTGGGCCATCTGTGTGCCGACCCAGCCAGGAACTTGTTTGCCCGGGCAGGTGCGCACCACCGCCATTTTGCCTGCGGGAAGCCAGAGAGACTAGCAGACAAAACCAAACCAGCTAACAGGAATAGCCCAAGGCAGACAAAGCAGGGGTCTCAGACGGTCAGGCCCTGGACTGCCCCCAGGCCCTGGGCTGCTCGGTGCGCCATCTGTGTGCCGACCCGGCGAGGAGGTTGTTTATCCGGGCCAGTTTGCGCACCACCGCCATTTTGCCTACGGGAAGCCAGAGAGACCTAGCAGGCAAAACCAAACCAGCTAACAGGCATAGCCCGAGGCGGACATAGCAGGGGTCTCAGACGGTCAGGCCCTGGACTGCCCCCCAGGCCCTGGGCTGCTCGTTGGGCCATCTGTGTGCTGACCCAGCCAGGAGGTTGTTAGCCCAGCAGACTCTCCCAGCACTCTCAGGGAACTCGCACACGCCACCATCCTAGCCACCTGACACACCCAATTAACACCCACAGCTGAGGGGAACTTTGTACCGACATTGGCCTGCCAGGCTTTTGCCTAGACTCAGGGCCTGGGCAGCTAGGCTAGCCTTGTGTGCACCAACCCAGTTGGGAGTTCTGCTGCCCAGATCAGCCTGGGCGGCAGCACCACATCTCCAAGTCCTGCAAGTGGCTAGCTGGGTTTCCGGGCGGCCAGCTGGGAGAAGTCAGTGTGCTCCAGTGAATCCAGTGGGCCCCAGCAGGAGCCTTCGGGTGCCTGCTTTGGGATCTGAACAGCCTGGGCAGCAGCACCCTGTCTACAAGCAGTGCAGGAGGTAAGCTGTGCACCAGAGGCCAACGGGGAAGGGGCAGCTTGCACTGGTGAGTCCAGCACTGACAAGACAAACTAACACCAGTGAGAACTAGATGGCAAAAGGCAAACGCAGGAACGTCACTAACAGAAATCAAGGCAATATGGCAACATCTGAACCCAATTCTCCTCTACCAACACGTCCTGGATACCCCATCACACCAGTAAAACAAGATTTGGATTTAAAATAACTGGACATGATGCTGGTACAGGAACACATGAAGGACATACTTAAAGAAATTCAGGAGAAAATGGATCAAAAGTTAGAAGCCCTTGCAAGGGAAACACAAAAATCATTGAAAGAAATCCAGGAGAATACAAAAGCCAACAAGGAGGAAATGCAAAAAAAACTTAAAGAAATACAGGAGAACTTTGGTCAACAGGCTGAGGTCATGAAAGACGAAACACAAAAATCTCTTAAAGAAATACAGGAGAACTTTGGTCAACAGGCTGAGCTCATGAAAGAGGAAACACAAAAATCTCTTAAAGAATTACAGGAAAACACAAACATGCAAGTGAAGGAGCTAAGCAAAACCATCCAGGATCTAAAATCAGAAGTAGAAACAACTAAGAAAACTCAAAGGGAGACAACTTTGGAGATAGAAAGCCTTGGGAAGAAATCAGGGGACAGAGATGCAAATATCAACAACAGAATACAAGAGATAGAAGAAAGAATCTCAGATGCTGAAGATTCCAGAGAAACCATGGACTCAACAGTTAAAGAAAATGCAAAATGCAAAAAGCTTGTAACCCAAAATATCCAGGAAATCCAGGACACAATGAGAAGACCAAACCTAAGGATTATAGGCATAGATGAGAGTGAAGATTTACAACTTAAAGGGCCAGCAAATATCTTCAATAAAATTATGGAAGAAAACTTCCCTAACCTAAAGAGAGAGATGCCCATGAATATACAAGAAGCCTACAGAACTCCAAACAGACTGGACCAGAAGAGAAATACTTCCCGTCACATAAAAATCAAAACACCAAATGTTCTAAACAAAGAAAGAATACTAAAGGCAGTAAGAGAAAAAGGCCAAGTAACATATAAAGGAAGACCTATCAGAATCACAGCAGACTTTTCACCGGAGACTATGAAGGCTAGAAGGTCCTGGGCATATCTCATGCAGACTCTAAGAGAACACAAATGCCAACCAAAACTACTATATACAGCAAAACTCTCAATCACCATAGATGGAGAAACTAAGATATTTCATGACAAAACCAAGTTTACCCAATATCTATCCACAAACCCGGCCCTAAAAAGGATAATAGGAGGACAACACCAATACAAGGAGGGAAACTTCACCCTGGAAAAAGCAAGATAGTAACCTTTCATCAAACCCAAAAGAAGTTAAGCATTCAAATTTAAAAATAACGTCAAAAATGATAGGAAGTAACAATCACTATTCCTTAATATCTCTTAACATCAATGGACTTAATGCCCCAATAAAAAGACACAGACTAACTGAATGGATACGTAAACAGGACCCTACATTTTGCTGCTTACAGGAAACACACCTCAGGGTCAAAGACAAAGACTACCTTAGAGTAAAAGGCTGGAAGACAATTTTACAAGCAAATGGTCTCAGGAAACAAGCTGGAGTAGCCATTTTAATATCAGATAAAATTGACTTTCAACCCAAAGTCATCAAAAGAGACGCTGAGGGACACTTATTGCTGGTCAAAGGAAAAATACAAAAAGAAGAACTGTCAATCCTTAACATCGATGCCCCAAATGCAAGGGCACCCTCTTTCGTAAAAGAAACTTTATTAAAACTAAAAGCACACATTGCACCTAACACAATAATTGTGGGTGACTTCAACACTGCACTTTCCTCAATGGACCGATCAGGAAAACAGAAACTAAACAGGGACACAATGAAACTAATTGAAGCTTTGGACCAATTAGATTTAACAGATATATATAGAACATTCTATCCTAAAACAAAAGAATATACCTTTTTCTCAGCACCTCATGGTACCTTCTCCAAAATCGACCATATAATTGGTCACAAGACAGACCTCAACAAATATAAGAAGATAGAACTAATCCCATGCCTCCTATCTGATCACTATGGAGTAGAAGTGGTCTTCAATAGCAACAGAAACAACAGAAAACCCACATACACGTGGAAACTGAACAATACTCTACTCAATGATACCTTGGTCAAGGAAGAAATAAAGAAAGAAATTAAAGACTTTTTAGAACACAATGAAAATGAAAACACAACATACCCAAATCTATGGGACACAATGAAAGCAGTGCTAAGAGGAAAACTCATAGCCCTGAGTGCCTCCAAAAAGAAAATGGAGAGAGCATACATTACCAGCTTAATGACACACCTGAACTCCTAGAACAAAAAGAAGCTATTTCGCCCAGGAGGAGTAGAAGTCAGGAAATCATCAAACTCAGGGCCGAAATCAATCAAGTAGAAACAAAGAGAACCATTCAAAAAATCAACAAAACCAGGAGCTGGTTCTTTGAGAAAATCAACAAGATAGATAAACCCTTAGCCAGACTGACCAAAGGGCACAGAGAAAGTATCCAAATTAACAAACTTAGAAATGAAAAGGGAGATATAACAACGGAAACTGAGGAAATCCAAAAAATCATCAGATCCTACTACAAGAGCCTGTACTCAACACAACTGGAGAATCTGGAGGAAATGGACAATTTCCTTGACAGATACCAAATACGAAAATTAAATCAGGACCAACTAGACCATCTAAACAGTCCCATAATGCCTAAAGAAATAGAAGGAGTCATAGAAAGTCTTCCAACCAAAAAAAGCACAGGACCAGATGGCTTCAGTGCAGAATTCTACCAGACCTTCAAAGAAGAGTTAACACCTATACTCTTCAAACTATTCCACAAAATAGAAACAGAAGGAACACTACCCAATTCCTTCTACGAAGCCACAATTCCGCTGATACCAAAGCCACAAAAAGATCCAACAAAGAAAGAGAACTTCAGACCAATTTCCCTTATGAACATCGATGCAAAAATACTCAATAAAATTCTTGTCAACCGAATCCAAGAACACATCAAAACGATCATCCACCATGATCAAGTAGGCTTTTTCCCGGGAATGCAGGGTTGGTTCAATATACGGAAATCCATCAATACAATCAACTACATAAACAAACTCAAAGAACAAAACCACATGGTCATTTCATTGGATGTTGAAAAAGCATTTGACAAAATTCAGCATCCCTTCATGCTTAAAGTCTTGGAGAGAACAGGAATTCAAGGCCCATACCTAAACATAGTAAAAGCAATATACAGCAAACCGGTAGCCAGCATCAAACTAAATGGAGAGAAACTTGAAGCAATCCCACTGAAATCAGGGACCAGACAAGGCTGCCCCCTTTCTCCTTATCTTTTCAATATTGTACTTGAGGTACTAGCTCGGGCAATTCGACAACATAAGGAGGTCAAAGGGATACAAATTGGAAAGGAAGAAGTCAAACTATCATTATTTGCAGACGACATGATCGTCTACCTAAGTGACCCAAAGAACTCCACTAGAGAGCTCCTACAGCTGATAAACAACTTCAGCAAAGTGGCAGGTTATAAAATCATCTCCAGCAAATCAGTGGCCTTCCTATACTCAAAGGATAAGCAGGCTGAGAAAGAAATTAGGGAAATGACCCCCTTCACAATATCTTGTTTTTTCTAATCAACACATTGTAACACGAAAATCTTTGGTTTTGCGTGTAAGTCTAAGCGTGTAGCCTCAAAAAAGAATGCACAGGAGAGTTTTATCTCGAGAGAATATGTAAGAATACCACGTTATAAGGAAATACAGTGTTTCAGAGTACAGACATATACATATGTATTGGAAACACTTTACGAGAAGAAATAACGCTTCATACAAAATTAGCTTGTATCTCCTATACAACAAGTGGTAACTCGAAAAGATTTGGTGTGGCGTGTATGTCTAAATGGGTAGCCTCAAAACAGAACCCACAGGAGAATTTTCTTTCGTCAAAATTTTCAGAAAACCACGTTTTAAGGACATCCCGCATCGTGCGAAATTATCATGTTTTTCTTAAACAACACGTTGTAACTCGAAAAGCTTTTGTGTTGCGTGTATTTCTCAGAGTGTAGCCTCAAAAGAGAACACACAGGAGAGTTTTCTTTCGAAAGAATATGTAAGAATACCACGTTATAAGGAAATACATTGTTGCAGAGTAAAGACAAATACGTATGTATTGGAAACACTTTAGGAGAAGAAATAATGCATCATACAAAATTAGCTTGTATCTCCTAAACAACACGTTGTAACTCGAAAGGATTTGGTGTGGCGTGTACGTCTAAATTGGTAGCCTCAAAAGAGAACCCACAGGAGAATTTTCTTTCGTCAACATTTGTCAGAAACCCACGTTTTAAGGAAATCCCGCATCATGTGAAATTATCTTATTTTTCCTAATCAACACGTTGTAACACGAAATGCTTTGGTTTGCCTGTATGTCTAAGCGTGTAGCCTCAAAAGAGAAGGCACAGGAGAGTTTTCTCTCGAAAGAATATGTAAGAATACCACCTTATAAGGAAGTACAGTGTTGCAGAGTAAAGACAAATACATACATATTGGAAACACTTTAAGAGAAGAAATAAGGCATCGTAAAAATTAGCTTGTATCTCCTAAACTACACGTTGTAACTCGAAAAGATTTGGTGTGGCGTGTACGTCTAAACGTGTAGCCTCAAAAGAGAACCCACAGGAGAATTTTCTTTCTTCAAAATTTGTCAGAAAACCATGTTTTAAGGAAATCCCGCATCGTGCGAAATTATCTTGTTTTTTCTAATCAACACATTGTAACGCGAAAATCTTTGGTGTTGCGTGTATGTCTAAGCATGTAGCCTCAAAAGAGAATGTACAGGAGAGTTTTATCTCGAAAGAATATGTAAGAATACCACGTTATAAAGAAATACAGTGTTGCAGAGTAAGGACAAATACGTATGTATTGGAAACACTTTACGAGAAGAAATATCGCTTCATACAAAATTAGCTTGTATCTCCTATACAACAAGTGGTAACTCGAAAAAATTTGGTGTGGCGTGTACGTCTAAACATGTAGCCTCAAAAGAGAACCAACAGGAGAATTTTCTTTCGTCAAATTTGTCAGAAAACCACGTTTTAAAGAAATCCTGCATCGTGCGAAATTATCTTATTTTTCCTAATCAACACGTTGTAACACGAAATGCTTTGGTTTTGCCTGTATGTCTAAGTGTGTAGTCTCAAAAGAGAAGGCACAGGAGAGTTTTCTCTTGAAAGAATATGTAAGAATAGCACGTTATAAGGAAATACAGTGTTGCAGAGTAAAGACAAATACATACTTATTGGAAACACTTCAAGAGAAGAAATAACGCATCGTACAAAATTAACTTGTATCTCCTAAAGAACACGTTGTAAGTCGAAAAGATTTGGTGTGGCGTGTACGGCTAAACGTGTAGCCTCAAAAGAGAACCCACAGGAGAATTTTCTTTCGTCAAAATTTGTCAGAAATCCACGTTTTATGGAAATCCCACATGGGGGAAATTATCTAGTTTTTCCTAAACAACACATTGTATCTCGAAATGCTTTGGTGTTGCGTGTATGACTAAGCATGTAGCCTCAAAAGGGAAGGCACAGCAGAGTTTTCTCTCGAAAGAATATGTAAGAATACCACGATATAAGGAAATACAGTGTTGCAGAGTAAAGACAAATACATAAGTATTGGAAACACTTTACAAGAAGAAATAACGCATCGTAAAAATTAGCTTGTATCTCCTAAACTACACGTTGTAACTCGAAAAGATTTGGTGTGGTGTGTATGTCTAAAGGTGTAGCCTCAAAACAGAACCCACAGGAGAATTTTCTTTCGTCAAAATTTTTCAGAAAACCACGTTTTAAGGAAATCCCGCATCGTGCGAAATTATCATGTTTTTCCTAAAAAACACGTTGTCACTCGAAAAGCTTTGGTATTGCGTGTATGTCTTAGCGTGTAGCCTCAAAAGAGAACCAACAGGAGAATTTTCTTTCATCAAAATTTGTCAGAAAACCACGTTTTAAGGAAATCCCGCATCGTGCGAAATTATCTTATTTTTCCTAATCAACACGGTGTAACATGAAATGCTTTGGTTTTGCCTGTATGTCTAAGCGTGTAGCCTCAAAAGAGTAGGCACAGGAGAGTTTTCTCTCAAAAGAATATGTAAGAATACCTCGTTATAAGGAAATACAATGTTGCAGATTAAAGACAAATACGTACGTATTGGAAACACTTTAAGAGAAGAAATAAAGCATCGTACATAATTAGCTTGTATCTCCTAAACAACAAGTTGTAACTCGAAAAGATTTGATGTGGCGTGTACGTCTAAACATGTAGCCTCAAAAGAGAACCCACAGGAGAATTTTCTTTCGTCAAAATTTGTCAGAAAAGCACGTTTTATGAAATCCGGCATAGTGCTAAATGATCTTGTTTTTCCTAAACAACACGTCGTAACTGGAAAAGCTTTGGTGTTGTGTTTATGGGTAAGCGTGTAGCCTCAAAAGAGTAGGCACAGGAGAGTTTTCTCTCGAAAGAACATGTAAGCATACCATGTTATAAGGATGCTACACGCTTAGACATACACGCAACACCAAAGCTTTTTGAGTTACAACTTTTTGTTTAGGAAAAACAAGATAATTTCGCACGATGCGGGATTTCCTTAAATCGTGGTTTTCTGAAAAAATGTTGACTTAAGAAAATTCTCCTGTGGGTTCTCTTTTGAGGCTACACGTTTAGACGTACACGCCACACCAAATATTTCGAGTTACAACGTGTTGTTTAGGAGATACAAGCTAATTTTTACGATGCGTAATTTCTTCTCGTAAAGTGTTTACAATATATATGTATTTGTCTTTACTCTGCAACACTGTATTTCCTTATAACGTAGTATTCTTACATATTCTTTCGAGATAAAACTCTCCTGTGCATTTTCTTTTGAGGCTACACGCTTAGACATACACGCAACACCAAAGCTTTTCGAGTTACAACATGCTGTTTAGGAAAAACAAGATAATGTCGCACGATGCGGGATTTCCTTAAAACGTGGTTTTCAGACAAAATTTTATGAAAGAAAATTCTCCTGTGGGTTCTCTTTTGAGGCTACAAGTTTAGATGTACACGCCACACCAAATCCTTTCGAGTTACAACGTGTTGTTTAGGAGATACAACCTAATTTTGTACTATGCGTTATTTCTACTTTTAAATTTTTTCCAATACGTACCTATTTGTCTTTACTCTGCAACAATGTATTTCCTTATAACGTGGTATTCTTACATATTCTTTCGAGAGAAAAATGTCCTGAGCATTTCCTTTGAGGCTACACACTTAGACATACACGCAACACCAAAGCTTTTCGAGTTCCAACCTGTTGTTTAGGAAAAACAAGATAATTTCGCATGATGCGGGATTTCCTTAAAACGTGGTTTTCTGACAAATTTTTACGAAAGAAAATTCTCCTGTGGGTTCTCTTTTGAGGCTACACGCTTAGAAGTACACGTCACACCAAATATTTTCGAGTTACAACGTGTGTTTAGGAGATACAAGCTAATTTTGAACGATGCGTTATTTCTTCTCGTAAGGTGTTTCCAATACTTACGTATTTGTCTTTACTCTGCAACACTGTATTTCCTTATAACGTGGTATTCTTACTTATTCCTTCAAGAGAAAACTCTCCTGTGCCTTCACTTTTGAGGCTACACGATTAGACATACACGCAACACCAAAGCTTTTTGAGTTACAACGTGTTGTTTTGGAAAAACAAGATAATTTCGCACGATACGGGATTTCCTTAAAACGTGGTTTTCTGAAAAAATGTTGACTAAAGAAAATTCTCCTGTGGGTTCTCTTTTGAGGTTACACGTTAAGACATACACGCAACACCAAAGCTTTTCGAGTTACAACGTGCTGTTTGGGAGATACAAGCTAATTTTGTAAGATGCGTTATTTCTCTTCATAAAGTGTTTCAAATAGGTACGTTTTTGTCTTTACTCTGCAACACTGTATTTCCTTATGAGGTGGTATTCTTACATATTATTTCGAGAGAAAACTCTCCTGTGTGTTCTCTTTTGAGGCTACACGCTTATACATACACGCAACACCAAAGCTTTTCGAGTTACAACATGTTGTTTAGGAAAAACAAGATAATTTCGCACGATGCGGGATTTCCTTAAAACGTGGTTTTCTGACAAATTTTGAAGAAAGAAAATTCTCCAGTGGGTTCTCATTTGAGGCTACACGTTTAGAAGTACACGTCACACCAAATCCTTTCGAGTTACAACATGTTGTTTAGGAGATACAATCTAATTTATGCGATGCGTTATATCATCTCGTAAAGTGTTTCCAATAAGTACATATATGTCTTTACTTTGCAACACTGTATTTCCTTATAACGTGGTATTCTTACATATTCTTTCAAGAGAAAACTCTCCTGTGCCTTCTCTTTTGAGGCTACATGCTTACACATACAAAAAACACCAAAGCTTTTCGCGTTACAACGTGTTGATTAGGAAAAACAAGATAATTTCGCACGATGCGGGATTTCCTTAAAACGTGGTTTTCTGACAAATTTTGACGAAAGAAAATTCTCCAGTTGGTTCTCTTTTGAGGCTACACGTTTAGACGTACATGCCACACCAAATATTTTCGAGTTACAACGTGTTGTTTAGGAGATACAAGCTAATTTTGTACGATGCGTTATTTCTTCTCGTAAAGTGTTTACAATATATATGTATTTGTCTTTACTCTGCAACACTGTATTTCCTTATAACGTAGTATTCGTACATATTCTTTCGAGATAAAACTCTCCTGTGCATTCTCTTTTGAGGCTACACGCTTAGACATACACGCAACACCAAACTTTTCTAGTTACAACATGTTGTTTAGGAAAAACAAGATAATTTCGCACGAAGCGGGATTTCCTTAAAACGTGGTTTTCTGACAAAATTTTACGAAAGAAAATTCTCCTATGGGTTCTCTTTTGAGGCTACAAGTTTAGATGTACACGCCACACCAAATCCTTTCGAGTTACAACGTGTTGTTTAGGAGATACAACCTAATTTTGTACTATGCGTTATTTCTTCTTGTAAAGTGTTTCCAATATGTACGTATTTGTCTTTACTCTGCAACACTGTGTTTCCTTATAACGTAGTGTTCTTACATATTCTTTCGAGAGAAAACTGTCCTGTACGTTTTCTTTTGAGGCTACACACTTAGACATACACGCAACACCAAAGCTTTTCGAGTTCCAACGTGTTGTTTAGGAAAAACAAGATAATTTAACACGATGCGGGATTTCCTTAAAACGTGGTTCTCTGACAAATTTTTACGAAAGAAAATTCTCCTGTGCGTTCTCTTTTGAGGCTACACGTTTAGAAGTACACGTCACACCAAATCATTTCGAGTTACAACGTGTTGTTTAGGAGATACAAGCTAATTTTGTACGATGCATTATTTCTTCTCGTAAAGTGTTTCCAATACTTGTGTATTTGTCTTTACTCTGCAACACTGTATTTCCTTATAACGTGATATTCTTACTTATTCCTTCAAGAGAAAACTCTCCTGTGCCTTCTCTTTTGAGGCTACACGATTAGACATACACGCAACACCAAAGCTTTTTGAGTTACAACGTGTTGTTTTGGAAAAACAAGATAATTTCGCACGATGCGGGATTTCCTTAAAATGTGGTTTTCTGAAAAACTGTTGATTAAAGAAAATTATCCTGTGGGTTCTCTTTTGAGGCTACACGTTAAGACATACACGCAACACCAAAGCTTTTGGAGTTACAACGTGCTGTTTAGGAGATACAAGCTGATTTTGTAACATGCGTTATTTCACTTCGTAAAGTGTTTCCAATAGGTACGTATTTGTCTTTACTCTGCAACATTGTATTTCCTTATAAGGTGGTATTCTTACATATTCTTTCGAGAGAAAACTCTCCTGAGTGTTCTATTTTGAGGCTACACGCTTAGACATACACGCAACACCAAAGCTTTTCGAGTTACAACATGTTGTTTAGGAAAAACAAGATAATTTCGCACGATGCGGGATTTCCTTAAAACGTGGATTTCTGACAAATTTTGACGAAAGAAAATTCTCCTTTGCTTCTCTTTTGAGGCTACACGTTTAGAAGTACACGTCACACCAACTATTTTCGAGTTACAACGTGTTGTTTAGGAGATACAATCTAATTTTTGCGATGCGTTATTTCTTCTCGTAAAGTGTTTCCAATAAGTACATATTTGTCTTTACTCTGCAACACTGTATTTCCTTATAACATAGTATTCTTGCATATTCTTTCGAGAGAAAACTCTCCTGTGCCTTCTCTTTTGAGGCTACACACTTAGACAGACACGCAACACGAAAGCTTTTCGAGTTACGACGTGTTGTTTAGGAAAAACAGGATAATTTCCCACGATACGGGATTTCCTCCAAACTTGGTTTTCTGACAAATTTTGACGAAAGAAAATTCTCCTGTGGTTTCTCTTTTGAGGCTACACGTTTAGACGTACACGCCACACCAAATCTTTTCGAGTTACAACGTGTTGATTAGGAGATACAAGCTAATTTTGTACGATGCGTTATTACTTCTCTTAAAGTGTTTCCAATAAGTACGTATTTGTCTTTACTCTGCAACACTGTATTTCCTTTTAACGTGGTATGCTTACATATTCTTTCGAGAGATAATTCTCCTGTGCCTACTCTTTTGAGGCTACACGCTTACCCATACACGCAATACCAAAGCTTTTCGAGTTTCGACGTGTTGTTTCGGAAAAACAAGATCGTTTCACACGATGCTGGATTTCCTTAAAACGTGCTTTCCTGAAAAATTTTGACGAGAGAAAATTCTCCTGTGGGTTCTCTTTTGAGGCTACACGTTTAGACGTACATGCCACACCCAAACCTTTCGAGTTTCAACGTGTTGTTTAGGAGATACAAGCTAATTTTGTATGATGCTTTATTTCTTCTCGTAAAGTGTTTCCAATACGTACGTATTTGTCTTTACTCTGCAACATTGTATTTTCTTATAACGTGGTATTCTTACATATTCTTTCGAGAGAAAACTCTCCTGTGCCTTCTCTTTTGAGGGTACACGCTTAGGCATACAGGCAAAACCAAAGCATTTCGTGTTACAACATGTTGATTAGGAAAAATAAGATAATTTCTCACGATGCGGGATTTCCATAAAACGTGGTTTTCTGACAAATTTTGACGGAAGAAAATTCTCCTGTTGGTTGTCTTTTGAGGCTACACGTTTAGACGTACACGACACACCAAATCTTTTCGAGTTACAACGTGTTGTATAGGAGATACAAGCTAATTTTGTTAGAAGCGTTATTTCTTCTCGTAAAGTGTTTCCAATACGTATGTATTTGTCTTTACTCTGCAACACTGTATTTCCTTATAACGTGGTATTCTTACATATTCTTTTGAGAGAAAACTCTCCTGTACCTTCTATTTTGAGGCTACATACTTAGACATACACGCAACACCGAAGCTTTTCGAGTTACAACGTGTAGTTTAGGAGATACAAGCTAATTTTGTACGATGCGTTATTTCTTCTCATAAAGTGTTTCCAATACGTACGTTTTTGTCTTTACTCTGCAACACTGTATTTCCTTATAAGGTGGTATTCTTACATATTCTTTCGATAGAAAACTCTCTTGTGCATTCTCTTTTGAGGCTACAAACTTAGTCATACACGCAACACCAAAGCATTTAGCGTTACAACATGTTGATTAGGAAAAAAAAAGATACTTTCCTTAAAACGTGGTTTTCTGAAAAATTTTGACGAATGGAAATTCTCCTGTGGGTTCTGTTTTGAGGCTACACGTGTACACGTACACGCCCCACCAAATCCTTTCGAGTTACAACGTGCTGTTTAGGAGATACAAGCTAATTTTGTATGATACGTTATTTCTTTTCGTAAAGTGTTTCCAATAGAGTACGTATTTGTCTTTGCTCTGAGACACTGTGTTTCCTAATAAAGTGGTATTCTTACATATTCTTTCCATAGAAAACTCACCTGTGCGTTCTCCTTTGAGGCTACACGCTTTGACATACATGCAACACCAAAGCTTTTCGCATTACAACGTGTTGATTAGGAAAAATAAGATAATTTCGCAGGATGCGGGATTTCCTTAAAACGTGGTTTTCTGACAATTTTGACGAAAGAAAATTCTCCTGTGGGTTCTCTTTATAGGCTACACGTTTAGACGTACACGCCACACCAAATCTTTTCGAGTTACAACGTGTTGTTTAGGAGATACAAGCTAATTTTGTTTTTTTCGTCAAAATTTGTCAGAAAACCACGTTTTAAGGAAATCCCGCATCGTGCGAAATTAACTTTTTTTTTTCCTAAACAACACGTTTGAACAGGAAAAGCTTTGCTGTTGCGAGTATATCTAAGCATGTAGCCTCAAAAGAGATCGCACATGAGAGTTTGCTCTCGAAAGAATATGTAAGAATACCACGTTATAAGGAAATACATTGTTGCAGAGTAAAGACAAATACATACGTATTGGAAACACTTTACAAGAAGAAATAACGCCTCGTACAAAATTAGCTTGTATCGCCTAAACAACACTTTGTAACTCGAAAAAATTTGGTGCGGCATGTACGTCTAAACGTGTAGCCTCAAAAGAGAACCAACAGGAGAATTTTCTGTCGTCCAAATTTGTCAGAAAACAACGCTTTAAGGAAATCCCGCATCGTGCGAAATTATCTTGTTTTTCCTAAACAAAGTGTTATAACTCGAAAAGCTTTGGTGTTGCGTGTATGTCTAAGCATGTAGCCTCAAAAGAGAAGGCACAGGAGAGTTTTCTCTTGAAAGAATATGTAATAATACCACGTTATAAGGATATACAGTATTGCAGAGTAAAGACAAATACGTATTGGAAACACTTTACTAGAAGAAATAACGCATCTTACAAAATTAGCTTGCATCTCCTAAACAACACGTTGTAACTCGAAAAGATTTGGTGTGGCCTGTACGTTTAAATATGTAGCCTCAAAGGAGAAATCACAGGAGAATTTTCTTTCATCAAAATTTGTCAGAAAACCACGTTTTAAGGAAATCCCAAATCGTGCGAAATTATCTTGTTTTTCCTAAACAACACATCGTATCTCGAAAAGCTTTGGTGTTGCGTGTATGTCTAAGCGTGTAGCCTCAAAACAGAAGGCGCAGGAGAGTTTTCTCTCGAAAGAATATGTAAGAATACCACATTATAAGGAAATACAGTGTTGCAGAGTAAAGACAAACATGTACGTATTGGAAAGACTTTACAAGAAGAAATAACGCATCATAAAAATTAGCTTGTATCTCTTAAACTACACGTTGTAACTTGAAAAGATTTGGTGTAGCTTGTATGTCTAAACGTGTAGCCTCAAAAGAGAACCCACAGGAGAATTTTCTTTTGTCAATTTTTTTTCAGAAAACCACGTTTTAAGGAAATCCCGCAACATGTGAAATTTTCTTTTTTTTCCTAAACAACACGTTGTAACTCGAAAAGCTTTGGTGTTCTGTATATGTCTAAGCGTGCAGCCTCAAAAGAGAAGTCACAGGAGAGTTTTCTCTCGAAAGAATATGTAATAATACCACGTTATATGGAAATACAGTGTTGTAGAGTAAAGACATATAGGTACATGTTGGAAACACTTTATGAGAAGAAATAACGCATCGTAAAAAATTAGCTTGTATCTCCTAAACAACACGTTGTAACTCGAAAAGCTTTGGTGTTAAGTGTATATTTAAGCGTGTAGCTTCAAAAGAGAACACACAGGAGAGTTTTCTCTCGAAAGAATATGTAAGAATACCACATTATTATTAAATACAGTGCTGCAGAGTAAAGACAAATATGTATATATTGGAAACACTTTACGAGAAGAAATAACGCATCGTACAAAATTAGCTTGTAACTCCTAAACAACACGTTGTACTCGAAAATATTTGGTGTGGCATGTACGTCTAAACGTGTAGCCTCAAAAGAGAACACACAGGAGAAATTTCTTTCGTCAAAATTTGTCACAAAACAAAGTTTTGATGAAATCCCGCATCGTGAGAAATTATCTTGTTTTTCCTAATCAACAAGTTGTAACTCGAAAAGCTTTGGTGTTGCGTGTATGTCTAAGCGTGTAGCCTCAAAAGAGAAGGCACAGGAGAGTTTTCTCTTGAAAGAATACGTAAGAATACCACGTTATAAGGAAATACAGTGTTGCAGAGTAAAGACAAATACGTGCCTATTGGAAACACTTAAACTTTACGAGAATAAAAAATGCATCGTAAAAAATTAGCTTGTATCTCATAAAGAACACGTTGTAACTCGAAAAGATTTGGTGTGGCGTGTACGTCTAAACGTGTAGCCTCAAAAGAGAACCCACAGGAGAATTTTCTTTCGTCAAAATTTGTCAGAAAACCACGTTATAAGGAAATCCCGCATTGTGCGAAATTATCTTGTTTTTCCTAAATACACATTGTAACTCGAAAATCTTTGGTGTTGCGTGTATGTCTAAGCGTGTAGCCTCAAAAGAGAAGGCACAGGATTGTTTTCTCTCGAAAGAATATGTAAGAATACCATGTTATAAGGAAATACAGTGTTGCAGAGTAAAGACAAATACTTATGTATTGGAAACACTTTAAGAGAAGAAATAACGCATCTTAAAAAATTAGGTGATATCTCCTAAACAACACGTTGTAACTCAAAAAGATTTCGTGTGGCATGTACGTCTAAACGTGTAGCCTTCAAAAGAGAACCCACAGGAGAATTTTCTTTTGTCAAAATTTGTCTGAAAACCACGTTTTAAGGAAATCCAGCTTCGCGCGAAATTATCTTGTTTTTCCTAAACAACACGTTGTAACCCGAAACGCTTTGGTGTTGCCTGTATGTCTAAGCGTGTAGCTTCAAAAGAGAAGGCACAGGAGAGTTTTCTCTCAAAAGAATATGTAAGAATACCACGTTATAAGGAAATACAGTGTTGCAGAGTAAAGAGAAGTACGTATGTACTGGAAACACTTTACGAGAAGAAATAACGCATCTTACAAAATTAGGTTGTATCTCCTAAACAACACGTTGTAACTTGAAAAGATTTGGTGTGGCGTGTATGTCTAAACGTGTAGCCTCAAAAGAGAGCCCACAGGAGAATTTTCTTTTGTCAATATTTGTCAGAAAACCACGTTTTAAGGAAATCCCGCATCGGGCGAAATTATCTTGTTTTTCCTAAACAACATGTTGTAACTCGAAAAGCTTTCGTATTGCGTGTATGTCTAAGAGTGTAGCCTCAAAAGAGAAGGCACAGGAGAGTTTTCTCTCAAAAGAATATGTAAGAATAACACGTTATAAGGAAATACAATGTTGTAGAGAAAAGACAAATACGTACATATTGGAAACACTTAAACTATACGAGAAGAAATAATGCATCGTACAAAATTAGTTTGTATCTCCTAAACAGCACGTTGTAACTCGAAAAGATTTGGTGTGGCGTGTACGTCTAAACGTGTAGCCTCAAAGAGAACGCACAGGAAAATTTTCATTCATCAAAATTTGTCAGAAACCACGTTTTAAAGAAATCCCGCATTGTGCGAAATTATCTTATTTTTCCTAAACAACATGTTATAAATCGAAAAGCTTTGGTGTTGCGTTTATGTCTAAGCATGTAGCCTCAAAAGAGAAGGCACAGGAGAGTTTTCTCGAAAGAATATGTAAGAATACCACGTTATAAGGAAATACTGTGTTGCAGAGTAAAGACAAATACGTACATATTGGAAACACTTTACAAGAAGAAATAACCCATCGTACAAAATTAGCTTGTATCTCCTAAACTACACGTTGTAACTCGAAAAGATTTGGTGTGGCGTGTACGTCTAAACGTGTAGCCTCAAATGAGAACCCACTGGAGAATTTTCGTTCTTCAAATTTTTTTTAGAAAACCACGTTTTAAGGAAATCACGCATCGTGTGAAATTATCTTGTTTTTCCTAAACAACAAATTTTAACTCGAAAAGCTTTGTTGTTGCGTGTATGTCTAAGCGAGTAGCATCAAAAAAGAAGAGGCACAGGAGAGTATTCTCTCGAAAGAATACATAAGAATACCACATTATATGGAAATACAGTGTGGCAGAGTAAAGACAGATACATACATAGTGGAAACACTTTACAAGAAGAAATAACGCATCGTACAAAATTAGGTTGTATCTCTTAAACAGCACTTTGTAACTCGAAAAGATTTGGTGTGGCGTGTACATCTAAACGTGTAGCCTCAAAGGAGAACCCACAGGAGAATTTTCTTTCGTCAAAATTTGTCAGAAAACCACGTTTAAGGAAATCCCGCATCGTGTGAAATTATCTTGTTTTTCCTAAAGAACACGTTGTAACTCGAAAAGCTTTGGTGTTGCGTGTATGTCTAAGATTGTAGCCTCAAAAGAGAAGGCAAAGGAGAGTTTTCTCTCAAAAGAATATGTAAGAATACCACGTTATAAGGAAATACAGTGTTGCAAAGTAAAGACAAATACGTACATTTTGGAAATATTTTACGAGAAGAATTAACGCCTCGTTCAAAATTAGTTTGTATCTCCTAAACAACACGTTGTAACTCGAAAAGATTTGGAGTGGCTTGTACGTCTAAACGTGTAGCCTCAAAAGAGAACCCACAGGAGAATTTTCTTTCGTCAAAATTTGTCAGAAAACCACGTTTTAAGGAAATCCGGCATCTTGCGAATTGATCTTGTTTTTCCTAATCAACACATTGTAACACAAAATGCTTTGGTTTTGCATGTATGTCTAAGCGCATAGCCTCAAAAGAAAAGGCACAGGAGAGTTTTCTCTCGAAAGAATATGTAGGAATACCACGTTATAAGGAAATATAGTGTTGCAGAGTAAAGACAAATATGTACCTATTGGAAACACTTAAAATTTACGAGAATAAAAAATGCATCGTAAAAAATTAGCTTGTATCTCATAAACAGCACATTGCAACTCGAAAAGATTTGGTGTGGCGTGTATGTCTAAACATGTAGCCTCAAAAGAGAACCCACAGGAGAATTTTCTTTCATCAAAATTTGTCAGAAAACCAAGTTTTAAGGAAATCCCGCATCGTGCGAAATTATCTTGTATTTCCTAAACAACATGTTGTAACTCAAAAGCTTTGGTGTTGCGTGTATGTCTAAGCGTGTAGCCTCAAAAGAGAAGGCACAGGAGAGTTTTCTCTCGAAAGAATATGTAAGAATACCACGTTATAAGGAAATACAGTTTTGCAGAATAAAGACAAATACGTACCTATTGGAAACACTTAAAGTTTATGAGAAGAAATAACGCATCTTAAAAAATTAGCTTGTATCTCCTAAACAACACATTGTAACTCGAAAAGACTTGGTGTGGCGTGTACATCTAAACGTGGAGCCTCAAAAGAGAACCTACAGGAGAATTTTCTTTCGTCAAAATTTGTCAGAAAACCACGTTTTAAGGAAATCCCATATCGTGCGAAATTATCTTATTTTTCCTAAACAACATGTTGTAACATGAAAAGCATTGGTGTTGTGAGTATGTCTTAGCATGTAGCCTCAAAGGAGAACGCACAGGAGAGTTTTGTCTCGAAAAAATATGTAAGAATACCACGTTATAAGGAAATCGAATGTTTCAGAGTAAAGACAAATACATACTTATTGGAAACACGTTCCGAGAAGAAATAATGCATCGTAAAAATTAGCTTGTATCTCCTAAACAACACGTTGTAACTCGAAAAGATTTGGTGGGGCGTGTACGTCTAAACGTGTAGCCTCAAAAGAGAACCCACAGGATAATTTTCTTTCGTCAAAATTTGTCAGAAAACCATGTTTTAAGGTAATCCCGCATCGTGCGAAATTATCTTGTTTTTCCTAATCAACATGTTGTAACTCGAAAAGCTTTGGTGTTGTGTGTATGTCTAAGCGTGTAGCCTCAAAAGAGAAGGCACAGGAGAGTTTTCTCTCAAAGAATATGTAAGAATACCACGTTATAAAGAAATACAGTTTTGCAGAGTAAAGACAAATATGTATGCATTGGAGAAACTTTAGGAGTAGAAATAACGCATCGTACAAAATTAGCTTGTATCTCCTAAACAACACGTTGTAACTCGAAAATATTTGGTATGGCGTGTATGTCTAAACATGTAGCCTCAAAAGAGAACCCACAGGAGAATTTTCATTCGTCAAAATTTGTCAGAAAACCACGTTTTAGGGAAATCCTGCATCGTGACAAATTATCTTGTTTTGCCTAAACAACACGTTGTAATTCGAAAAGCTTTGGTGTTGCGTGTATGTCTAACCGTGTAGCCTCAAAAGAGAAGGCACAGGAGAGTTTTCTCTCGAAAGAATATGTAAGAATACCACGTAAATAGGAACTACAGTGTTGCAGAGTAAAGACAAGTACATACGTATTGGAAACACTTTAGGAGAAGAAATAACGCATCGTAAAAAATTAGCTTGTATCTCCTAAACAACACGTTGTAACTCGAAAATATTTGGTGTGGCGTGTGCGTCTAAACGTGTAGCATCAAAAGAGAACCCACAGGAGAATTTTCTTTCGTCAAAATTTATCAGAAAACCACGTTTTAAGGAAATCCCGCATCGTGCGAAATTATCTTGTTTTTCCTAAACAAAACATCGTAACTCGAAAAGCTTTGGCGTTGCTTGTATATCTAATCGTGTAGCCTCAAAAGAGAAGGCACAGGAGAGTTTTCTCTCGAAAGAATATGTAAGAATACCACGTTATAAGGAAGTACAGTGTTGCAGAGCAAAGACAAATACGTACGTTTTGGAAACATTTTAGGAGAAGAAATAATGCTTCGTACAAGCTTGTATCTCCTAAACAACACGTTTTAACTCGAAATGATTTGGTGTGGCGTGTACGTCTAAACGTGTAGCCTCAAAAGAGAACCCACAGGAGAATTTTCTTTCTTCAAAATTTGTCAGAAATCCACGTTTTAAGGAAATCTCGCATCGTGCGAAATTATCTTGTTTTTCCTAATCAACACGTTGTAACTCGAAAAGATTTGGTGTTGCGTGTATGTCTAAGCGTGTAGCCTCAAAAGAGAAGGCACAGGAGAGTTTTCTCTCAAAAGAATATGTAAGAATACCACGTTATAAGGAAATACAGTGTTGCAGATAAAGACAAATACTTACTTATTGGAAACACTTAAACTTTATGAGAAGAAATAACTTATCATACAAATTTAGCTTGTATCTCCTAAACAGCACGTTGTAACTTAAAAAGATTTGGTGTGTCGTGTAATTCTAAACGTGTAGCCTCAAAAGAGAACCCACAGGAGAATTTTCTTTCATCCAAATTTGTCAGAAAACCATGTTATAAGGAAATCCCGCATCGTGCAAAATTATCTTGTTTTTCCTAAACAACACATCTTAACTCGAAAAGCTTTGGTGTTGCGTGTATGTCTAAGCGTGTAGCCTCAAAAGAGAAGGCACAGGAGAGTTTTCACTCAAAACAATATGTAAGAATACCACGTTATAAGGAAATACAGTGTGGCAGAGTAAAGACAAATACCTACTAATTAGAAACACTTAAACTTTACGAGAAGTAATAACGCATCATTTAAAATTAGCTTATATCTCCTAAACAACACGTTGTAAATGGAAAAGATTTGGTCTGGCGTTTACAACTAAACATGTAGGCTTAAAAGAGAACCCACAGGAGAATTTTTTTTCGTCAAAATTTGCCAGAAAAACGTGTTTTAAGGAAATCCCGCATTGTGCGAAATTATCTTGTTTTTCCTAAACAACACATCGTAACTCGAAAAGCTTTGGTGTTGCGTGTATGTCTAGGCGTGTAGCCTCAAAAGAGAAGGCACAGGAGAGTTTTCTCTCGAAAGAATATGTAAGAATACCACGTTATAAGGAAATACAGTGTTGCAGAGTAAAGACAAATACGCACTTATTAGAAACACTTAAACTTTATGAGAAGAAATAATGCATCGTACAAAATTAGCTTGTATCTCCTAAACAGCACGTTGTAACTTGAAAAGATTTGGTGTGGCGTGTACACCTAAACGTGTAGCCTCAAAAGAGAACCCACAGGAGAATTTTCTTTCATCAAAATATGTCAGAAAACCACGTTTTAAGGAAATCCCTCATCGTGTGAAATTATCTTGTTTTTCCTAAACAACATGTTGTAACTCGAAAAGCTTTGGTGTTGCGTGTAAGTCTTAGCGTGTAGCCTCAAAAGAGAAGGCAATGGAGAGTTTTCTCTAGAAAGAATATGTAAGAATACCACGTTATAAGGAAATACAGTGTTGCAGAGTAAAGACAAATACTTACATATTGGAAACACTTTAACATTATGAGAAAAAATAACACATCGTAAAAAATAGCTTGTATCTCCTCAACAACACGTTGTAACTCGAAAAGACTTGGTGTGGCATGTATGACTAAACGTGTAGCCTCAAAAGAAAACCCATAGGAGAATTTTCTTTCGTCAATATTTGTCAGAAAACCACATTTTAAGGAAATCTCACATCATGCGAAATTATCTTGTTTTTCCTAAACAACACATTGTAACTCGAAAAGCTTTGGTGTTGCGTGTATTTCTAAGCTTGTAGCCTCAAAAGAGAACGCACAGGAGAGTTTTCTCTCGAAAGAATATGTAAGAATACCACGTTATAAGGAAATACCGTGTTGCAGAGTAAAGACAACTACGTACGTATTGGAAATCTTTAAGAGAAGAAATAACGCATCGTACAAAATTAGCTTGTATCTCCTAAACAACACGTTATAACCCGAAAAGATTTGGTGTGGCGTGTGTGTCTAAACGTGTAGCATCAAAATAGAACCCACAGGAGAATTTTCTTTCGTCAAAATTTTTCAGAAAACCACGTTTTATGGAAATCTCGCATCGTGCAAAATTTCCTTCTTTTTCCTAAACAACACGTGGTAACTCGAAAAGCTTTGGAGTTCCGTGTTTGTCTAAGCTTCTAGCCTCAAAAGAGAATGTACAGGAGAGTTTTCCCTCAAAAGAATATGTAAGAATACCACGTTATAAGGAAATACAGTGTTGCAGAGTAAAGACAAATAAGTACATATTGGAAACACTTTACGAGAAGAAATAACGCATCATACAATATTTGCTTGTATCTCCTAACAACACGTTGTAACTCAAAAATATTTGGTGTGGCTCGTACCTCTACACGTGTAGCCTCAAAAGAGAACCTACAGGAGAACTTTCTTTCGTCAAAATTTGTCAAAAAACCACGTTTTAAGGAAATCCCACATCGTGCAAAATTATCTTGTTTTTCCTTAACAACACGTTGTAACTCGAAAAGCTTTGGTGTTGTGTGAATGTCTGAGCATGTAGTCTCTAAAGAGAATGCACAGGAGAGTTTTCTCTCGAAAGAACATGTAAGAATACGATGTCATAAGGAAAAACAGTGTTGCAGAGTAAAGACAAATATGTACATAAGGGAAACACTTTACGAGAAAAAATAACGCATCGTAAAAAATTAGCTTGTATCTCCTAAACAACACGTGGTAACTCGAAAGGATTTGGTGTGGCGTGTACGTCTATACAGGTATCCTCAAAAGAGAACCCACAGGAGAATTTTCTTTCGTCAAAATTTTTCCTAAAACCACGTTTTAAGGAAATCCCGCATCTTGCGAAATTATCTTGTTTTTCATAAACAACACGTTGTAACTCGAAAAGCTTTGGTGTTGCCTGTATGTCTAAGTGTGTAGCCTCAAAAGGGAACGCACAGGATAGTTTTCTCTCAAAAGAATATGCATGAATTCCACCTTATAAGGAAATGCAATGTTGCAGAATAAAGACAAATATGTACGTATGGGAAACACTTTACGAAAAGAATTAACGCAACGTAAAAAAATTAACCTGTATCTCCTAAACAACACGTTGTAACTCGAAAAGATTTGGTATGGCATGTACGTCTAAACGTGTAGCCTCAAAAGAAAACATACAGGAGAATTTTCTTTCGTCAAAATTTTTCAGAAAACCACGTTTTAAGGAAATCCCGCATCGTGCGAAATCATCTTGTTTTTCCTAAACAACATGTTGTAACTCGAAAAGCTTTGGTGTTGCGTGTATGTGTAAGCATGGAGCCTCAAAAGAGAAGGCACAGGAGAGTTTTCTCTCAAAAGAATAGGTAAGTATACCATGTTATAAGGAAATACAATTTTGCAGAGTAAAGACAAATAAGTACATATTGGAAACACTTTACAAGAAGAAATAACGCATCGTACAAAATTAGCTTGTATCTCCTAAACAACACGTTGTAACTCGAAAAGATTTGGTGTGACGTGTACGTCTAAACGTGTAGCCTCAAAAGAGAACCCACAGGAGAATTTTCTTTCATCAAAATTTGTCAGAAACCACGTTTTAAAGAAATCTCGCATCGTGCAAAATTATCTTGTTTTTCCTAAACAACAGGTTGTAACTGGAAAATCTTTGGTGTTGCCTGTATGTCTAAGCTTGTAGCCTCAAAAGAGAACTCACAGGAGAGTTTTCTCTCGAAAGAATATGTAAGAATACCACGTTATAAGGAAATACAGTGTTGCAGAGTAAAGACAAATACGTACGTATTGGAAACACTTTAAGAGAAGAAATAACGCATCGTACAAAATTAGCTTGTATCTCCTAAACAACACGGTGTAACTCGAAAAGATTTGGTATGGCCTATATGTCTAAACGTGTAGCCTCAAAAGAGAAGCCACAGGAGAATTTTCTTTCGTCAAAATTGGTCAGTAAACCACATTTTAAGGAAATCCCGCATCATGCGAAATTATCTTGTTTTTCCTAAACAACCGGTCGTAACTCGAAAAGCTTTGGTGTTGCGAGTATGTCTAAGCATGTAGCCTCAAAAGAGAAGGCATAGGAAGAGAGATTTCCCTTAAAGAAAATGTAAGAATACCACGTTAAAAAGAAATACAGTGTTGCAGAGTAAAGACAAATACGTACATATTGGAAACACTTTACAAGAAGAAATAATGCATCGTAAAAAATTAGCTTGTATCTCCTAAACTACACGTTATAACTCGAAAAGATTTGGTGTGGCGTGTACATCTAAACGTGTAGCCTCAAAAGAGAACCCACAGGAGTATTTTCTTTCGTCAACATTTCTTCAGAAAACCACGATTTTAGGAAATCCCGCATCGTGCGAAATTATCTTGTTTTTCCTAAACAACACGTTGTAACTCGTGTGCTTTGGTGTTGCATGTATGTCTAAGCATGTAGCCTTCAAAAGAGAATACACAGGAGAGTTTTCTCTCGAAAGAATATGTAAGAATACCACTTTATAAGGAAATACAGTGTTGCAGAGTAAAGACAAATACGTATGTATTGGAAACACTTTACGAGAAGAAATAAAGCATCGTAAAAAATTAGCTTGTATCTCCTAAACAACACGTTGTAACTCGAAAATATTTGGTGTGGTGTGTGCGTCTAATCGTGTAGCCTCAAAAGAGATCCCACAGGAGAATTTTCGTTCGTCAAAATTTTTCAGAAAACCACGTTTTAAGGAAATCCCGCATCATGCGAAATTATCTTGGTTTTCCCAAACAAAACGTCGTAACTCGAAAAGATTTGGTGTTGCCTCTATGTCTAAGCGTGTAGCCTCAAAAGAGAAGGCACAGGAGAGTTTTCTCTATAAAGAATATGTAAGAATACCACGTTATAAGGAAATACATTGTTGCAGAGTAAAGACAAATACGTTCGTATTGGAAACACTTTACGAGAAGAAATAACGCTTCGTACAAGCTTGTATCTCCTAAACAACACGTTTTAACTCGAAATGATTTGGTGTGGCGTGTACGTCTAAACATGTAGCCTCAAAAGAGAACCCACAGGAGAATTTTCTTTCGTCAAAATTTGTAAGAAAACCACGTTTTAAGGAAAGCCCGCATCATGCGAAATTATATTGTTTTTCCTAATCAACACGTGTAAATCAAAAAGATTTGGTTTTGCGTGTATGTCTAAGCATGTAGCCTCAAATGAGAAGGCACAGGAGAATTTTCTCTCGAAAGAATATGCAAGAATACCACGTTATAAGGAAATACAGTGTTGCAGAGTAAAGACAAATACGTACGTATTGGAAACACTTTACGAGAAGAAATAATGCATTGTACAAAATTAGCATGTATCTCCTAAACTACACGTTATAACTCGAAAAGATTTGGTGTGAAGTGTACATCTAAACGTGTAGCCTCAAAAGAGAACCCACAGGAGTATTTTCTTTGGTCAAATTTTTTTCAGAAAACCACGATTTTAGAAAATCCCACATCGTGCGAAATTATCTTGTTTTTCCTAAACAACACGTTGTAACTCGAATAGCTTTGGTGTTGCGTGTATGTCTAAGCGTGTAGCCTCAAAAGAGAACGCACAGGACAGTTTTCTCTCGAAAGAATATGTAAGAATACCACGTTATGAGGAAATACAATGTTGCAGAGTAAACACAAATACGTACATATTGGAAACACTTAAACTTTACGAGAAGAAATAATGCATCATAAAAAATTAGCTTGTAACTCCTAAACAGCACGTTGTAACTTGAAAAGATTTGGTGTGGTGTGTACGTCTAAATGTGCAGCCTCAAAAGAGAACCCACAGGAAAATTTTCTTTCGTCAAAATTTGTCAGAAAACCACGTTTTAAGAAAATCCCACATCATGCGAAATTATCTTGTTTTTCCTAAACATCACGGTGTCACTCGAAAATCTTTGGTGTTGCGTGTATGTCTAAGCGTGTAGCCTCAAAAGAGAAGGCACAGGAGAATTTTCTGTCAAAAGAATATGTAAGAATACCACGTTATTAGGAAATACAGTATTGCACACTAAAGAAAATACATACTTATTGGAAACACTTTACAAGAAGAAATAACGCATCGTACAAAATTAGCTTGTATTTCCTGAACAACACATGGTAACTCGAAATGATTCGGTATTGCGTGCACGTCTAAACGTGTAGCCTCAAAAGAGAACCCACAGGAGAATTTTCTTTCCTCAAAAGTTGTCAGAACACCACGTTTTAAGGAAATCTCGCATCGTGCGAAATTATCTTGTTTTTCATAAAAACACGTTGTAACTCGAAAAGCTTTGGTGTTGCCTGTATGTCTAAGTGTGTAGCCTCAAAAGGGAACGCACAGTATAGTTTTCTCTCGAAACAATATGTCAGAAAACCACGTGATAAGGAAATACAGTGTTGCAGCGTAAAGACAAATACATACATATTGGAAACGCTTTACTAGAAGAATTAACGCATCGTACAAAATTAGCTTGTATCTCCTAAACAACACGTTGTAACACGAAAAAATTTGGTGTGGCGTGTACATCTAAAAATGTAGCCTCAAAAGAGAACCCAAAGGAGAATTTTCTTTCGTCAAAATTTGTCAGAAAACCACGTTTTAAGGAAATCCCGCATCGTGCGATATCATCTTCTTCCTAAACAACATGTTGTAACTCGAAAAGCTTTGGTGTTGCGTGTATGTGTAAGCGTGGAGCCTCAAAAGAGAAGGCACAGGAGAGTTTTCTCTTGAAAGAATATGTAAGAATACCACGTTATAAGAAAATACAATTTTGCAGGGTAAAGACAAATAAGAACTTATTGGAAACACATTACAATAAGAAATAACGTATCGTAGAAAATTAGCTTGTATCTCCTAAACAACAAAAAGATTTGGTGTGACGTGTACGTCTAAATGTGTAGCCTCAAAAGAGAACCCACAGGAGAATTTTCTTTCATCAAAATTTGTCAGAAACCACGTTTTATGGAAATCTCGCATCGTGCGAAATTATCTTGTTTTTCCTAAACAACACGTTGTAACTCGAAAAGCTTTGGTGGTGCGTGTATGTCTAAGCGTGTAGCCTCAAAAGAGAACACACAGGAGAGTTTTCTCTCGAAAGAATATGTAAGAATACCACGTTATAAGGAAATACAGTGTTGCAGAGTAAAGACAAATACATACGTATTGGAAACACTTTACGAGAAGAATTAAAGTATCGTACAAAATTAGCTTGTATCTCCTAAACAACACCTTGTAACTCGATAAGATTTAGTGTGGCTCGTACCCCTACACGTGTAGCCTCAAAAGAGAACCCACAGGAGAATTTTCTTTCGTCAAAATTTTTCAGAAAACCACGTTTTATGGAAATCTCGCATCGTGCGAAATTATCTTGTTTTTACTAAACAACACGTTGTTACTCGAAAATCGTTGTCATTGCGTGTATGTCTAAGCATGTAGCCTCAAAAGAGCACGCACAGGAGAGTTTTCCCTCAAAGTATATGTAAGAATACCACGTTATAAGGAAATACAGTGTTGCAGACTAAATACAAATAAGTACGTATTGGAAACAATTTATGAGAAGAAATAACGCATCGTACAAAATTAGCTTGTATCTCCTAAACAACACGTTGTAACTCGAAAAGATTTGGTGTGACGTGTACGTCTACATGTGTAGCCTCAAACGAGAACCCACAGGAGAATTTTCTTTCATCAAAATTTGTCAGAAACCACGTTTTAAAGAAATCTCGCAACGTGCAAAATTATCTTGTTTTTCCTAAACAATAGGTTGTAACTGGAAAAGCTTTGGTGTTGCCTGTATGTCTAAGCTTATAGCCTCAAAAGAGAACTCACAGGAGAGTTTTCTCTCGAAAGAATATGTAAGAATACCACGTTATAAGGAAATACAGTGTTGCAGAGTAAAGACAAATATGTACTTATTGGAAACACTTTAAGAGTAGAAATAAAGCATCGTACAACATTAGCTTGTATCTCCTAAATAACACGTTGTAACTCGAAAAGATTTGGTATGGCTCTTACCTCTACACGTGTAGCCTCGAAAAAGAACCCACAGGAGAACTTTCTTTCGTCAAAATTTTTCAGAAAACCACGTTTTATGGAAATCTGGCATGGTGGGAAATTATCTTGTTTTTCCTAAGCAACACATTGTAACTCAAAAAGCTTTGGCGTTGCGTGTTTGTGTAAGCATGGAGCCTCAAAAGAGAAGGCACAGGAGAGTTTTCTCTCGAAAGAATATGTAAGAATACCACGTTATAAGGAAATACAGTGTTGCAGAATAAAGACAAATACGTACATATTGGAAACACTTTACGAGAAGAAATAACGCATCGTACAAAATTAGCTTGTATCTCCTAAACAACACGTTGTAACTCGAAAAGATTTGGTGTGACGTGTACGTCTAAACGTGTAGCCTCAAAAGAGAACCCACAGGAGAATTTTCTTTCGTCAAAATTTGTCAGAAACCACGTTTTAAGGGAATCTCGCATCGTGCGAAATTATCTTGTTTTTCCTAAAAAACACGTTGTAACTCGAAAAGCTTTGGTGTTGCGTGTATGTCTAAGCGTGTAACCTCAAAAGAGAACTCAAAGGAGAGTTTTCTCTCGAAAGAATATGTAAGAATACCACGTTATATGGAAATACAGTGTTGCAGAGTAAAGACAAATATGTACGTATTGGAAACACTTTAAGAGAAGAAATAATGCATTGTACAACATTAGCTTGTATCTCCTAAACAACACGTTGTAGCTCGAAAAGATTTGGTGTGGCTCATACCTCCACACGTGTAGCCTCAAAAGAGAACCCACAGGAGAACTTTCTTTCGTCAAAATTTTTCAGAAAACCACGTTTTATGGAAATCTGGCATCGTGCGAAATATTCTTGTTTTTCCTAAACAACACATTGTAACTCAAAAAGCTTTGGCGTTGTGTGTTTGTGTAAGCATGGAGCCTCAAAAGGGAAGGCACAGGAGAGTTTTCTCTCGAAAGAATATGTAAGAATACCACGTTAAAAGGAAATACAATTTTGCAGAGTAAAGACAAATAAGTACATATTGGAAACACTTTACGAGAAGAAATAACGCATCGTACAAAATTAGCTTGTATCTCCTAAACAACAACTTGTAACTCAAAAAGATTTGGTGTGAAGTGTACGTCTAAACTTGCAGCCTCAAAAGAGAACCCACAGGAGAATTTTCCTTCATCCAATTTTTCAGAAACCACGTTTAAATGAAATCTCGCACCGTGCGAAATTATCTTGTTTTTCCTAAACAACACGTTGTAACTCGAAAAGCTTTGGTGTTGCGTGTATGTCTAAGCGTGTCACCTCAAAAGAGAACGCACAGGAGAGTTTTCTCTCGAAAGAATATATAAGATTACCATGTTATAAGGAAATACAGTGTTGCAGAGTAAAGACAAATACGTACATATTGGATACACTTTACGAGAAGAAATAACGCATCGTACAAAATTAGCTTGTATCTCCTAAACAACACGTTGCAACTCGAAAAGATTTGGTGTGGCCTGTACCTCTACACGTGTAGCCTCAAAAGAGAACCCACAGGAGAACTTTCTTTCGTCAAAATATGTCAGAAAACCATGTTTTATGGACATCTCGCATCCTGCGAAATTATCTTGTTTTTCCTAAACAACAAGTTGTAACTCGAAAAGCTTTGGGGTTGCATGTATGTCTAAGCATGTAGCCTCAAAAGAGAACGCACAGGAGAGTTTTCCCTCGAAAGAATATGTAAGAATACCACGTTATAAGGAAATACAGTGTTGCAGAGTAAAGACAAATACGTACGTATTGGAAACACTTTATGAGAAGAAATAACACATCGTACAAAATTTGCTTGTATCTCCTAAACAACACGTTGTAACTAGAAAAGATTTGGTGTGGCTCGTACGTCTACACGTGTTGACTCAAAAGAACACCAACAGGGGAACTTTCGTCAAAATTTGTCAGAAAACCACGTTTTAAGGTAATCCCGCATCGTGCAAAATTATCTTGTTTTTCCTAAACAACACGTTGTAACTCGAAAAGCTTTGGTGTTGCGTGTATGTCTAAAGGTGTGGCCTCAAAAGAGAACGCACAGGAGAGTTTTCTCTCGAAAGAATCTGTATGAATACCACGTTATAAGGAAATACAATTTTGCAGAGTAAAGACAAATAAGTACATATTGGAAACACTTTAGTAAAAGAAATACTGCTTCATAAAAAATTAGCTTGTATCTCCTAAACAACACGTTGTAACTCGAAAAGATCTGGTGTGACATGTACGTCTAAACCTGTAGCCTCAAAAGAGAACACACAGGAGAATTTTCTTTCATCAAAATTTGTCAGAAACCACGTTTTAAGGAAATCTTGCATCGTGCGAAATTATCTTGTTTTTCCTAAACAACATGTTGTATCTCGAAAAGCTTTGCTGTTGCGTGTATGTCTAAGCGTGTAGCCTCACAAGAGAACGCACAGGAGAGTTTTCTCTCGAAAGAATATGTAAGAATACCACGTTATAAGGAAATACAGTGTTGCAGAGTAAAGACAAATACGTACGTATTGGAAACACTTTAAGAGAAGAAATAATGCATCGTAAAAAAATAGCTTGTATCTTCTAAACAACACGTTGTAACTCGAAAAGATTTGTTTTGGCTCCTACGACTACACGTGTAGCCTCAAAAGAGAATGCACAGGAGAACTTTCTTTGGTCAAATTTTTTCAGAAAACCACGTTTTATGGAAATCTCGCATCGTGCGAAATTATCTTCTTTTTCCTAAACAAAACGTTGTAACTCGAAAAGCTTTGGCGTTGCGTGTATGCCTAAGCATGTAGCCTCAAAAGAGAACACACAGGAGAGTTTTCCCTCGAAAGAATATGTAAGAATACCACGTTATAGGGAAATACAATGTTGCAGAGTAAAGAGAAATAAGTACGTATTGGAAACACTTTACAAGAAGAAATAACGCATCATAAAAAATTAGCTTGTATCTCCTAAACAACACGTGGTAACTCGAAAGGATTTGGTGTGGCGTGTACGTCTAAACGTGTAGCCTCAAAAGAGAACCCACAGGATAATTTTCTTTCGTCAAATTTGTGAGAAAACCACATTTTAAGGAAATCACGCATCGTGCGAAATAATCTTGATTTTCATAAACAACACGTTGTAACTCGAAAAGCTTTGGTGATGCCTGTATGTCTAAGTGTGTAGCCTCAAAAGGGAACGCACAGGATAGTTTTCTCTCGAAAGAATATGTAAGAATACCAAGTTATAAGGAAATACAGTGTTGCAGAGTAAAGAAAAATATGTACGTATTGGAAAACTTTACGAGAAGAAATAACGCATCGTACAAAATTAGCTTGTATCTCCTAAACAACACGTTGTAACTCGAAAAGATTTGGTGCGGCGTGTCCGTCTAAATGTGTAGCTTCAAAAGAGAACACACAGGAGAATTTTCTTTCGTTAAAATTTTTCAGAAAACCACGTTTTAAGGAAATCCCGCATCGTGCGAAATCATCTTCTTTTTCCTAAACAACAAGCTGTAACTCGAAAAGCTTTGGTGTTGCGTGTATGTCTAAGCGTGGAGCCTCAAAAGAGAAGGTACAGGAGAGTTTTCTCTTGAAAGAATATGTAAGAATACCACGTTATAAGGAAATAAAATTTTGATGAGTAAAGACAAATAAGTACATATTGGAAACACTTTACGAGAAGAAATAACGCATCTTACAAAATTAGCTTGTATCTCCTAAACAACACGTTGTTACTCGAAAACATTTGGTGTGACGTGTATGTCTAAACGTGTACCCTCAAAAGAGAACCCACAGGAGAGTTTTCTTTCATCAAAATTTGTCAGAAACCACGTTTTAAGGAAATCTCGCATCGTGCGAAATTATCTTGTTTTTCCTAAACAACACGTTGTAACTCGAAAAGCTTTGGTGTTGCATGTATGTCTAAGCGTGTAGCCCCACAGAGAATGCAAAGGAGAGTTTTCTCTCGAAAGAATATGTAAGAATATCACGTTATAAGGAAATACAGTGTTGCAGAGTAAAGATAAACACGTACGTATTGGAAACACTTTACTAGAAGAATTAGCGCATAGTAAAAAATTAACATGTATCTCCTAAACAAAACGTTGTAACTCAAAAAGATCTGGTGTGGCGTGTATGTCTAAACGTGTAGCCTCAAAAGAGAACCCACAGGAGAATTTTCTTTCTTCAAAATTTTTGAGAAAACCACGTTTTAAGGAAATCCTGCA
The DNA here is from genome assembly GCF_947179515.1 of Apodemus sylvaticus. NCBI lineage: Eukaryota > Metazoa > Chordata > Mammalia > Rodentia > Muridae > Apodemus > Apodemus sylvaticus. The sequence continues at coordinate 2,788,342 of NW_026263195.1, forward strand.
TCGTGCGAAATCATCTTCTTTTTCCTAAACAACATGTTGTAACTCAAAAAGCTTTAGTGTTGCGTGTATGTCTAAACGTGGAGGCTCAAAAGAGAAGGCACAGGAGAGTTTTCTCTCGAACGAATATGTAAGAACACCACGCTATTAGGAAATACAATTTTGCAGAGTAAAGACAAATACGTACATATTGGGAACACTTTACGAGAAGAAATAATGCATTATTAAAAATTAGCTTTTATCTCCTAAACAACACGTTGTAACTCGAAAAGATTTGGTTTGGCATGTAAGTCTAAACGTGTAGCCTCAAAAGAGAACCAACCGGAGAATTTTCTTTCGTCAAAATTTGTCAGAAAACCACGTTTTAAGGAAATCCCGCATCGTGCGAAATTATTTGTTTTTCCTAAACAACACGTTGTAACTCGAAAAGCTTTGGTGTTGCGTGTATGTCTAAGCGTGTAGCCTCAAAAGAGAATGCACAGGAGAGTTTTCTCTCGGAAGAACATGTAAGAATACCACGTTATAAGGAAATACAGTGTTGCAGAGTAAAGACAAAAACGTACATATTGGAAACACTTTACGAGAAGAAATAACGCATCATAAATTATTAACTTGTATCTCCTAAACAACAAGTGGTAACTCGAAAGGATTTGGTTTGGCGTGTACGTCTAAAAGTGTAGCCTCAAAGACAACGAACAGGAGAATTTTCTTTCGTCAAAATTTGTGAGAAAACCACGTTTTAAGGAAATCCTGCATCCTGCAAAATTATCTTGTTTTTCCTAAACAACACGTTGTAATTCAAAAAAGCTTTGGTGTTGCGTGTATATCTAAGCTTGTAGCCTCAAAAGAGAACGCACAGTAGAGTATTCTCTCGAAACAATATGTGAGAATACCACGTTATAAGGAAATACAGTGTTGCAGACTAAAGACAAATACGTAAGTATTGGAAAAAACTTTACGAAAAGATATAATGCATCATACAAAATTAGCTTGTATCTCCTAAACAACACGTTGTAACTCGAAAGGATTTGGTGTGGCATGTACGGCTAAACGTGTAGCCTCAAAAATGAAACCACAGGAGGATTTTCCTTCGTCAAAATTTGTCAGAAACCCACGTTTTATGGAAATCCCGCATCGTGCGAAATTATCTTGTTTCTCCTAAACAACACGTTGTAATTCGAAAAGCTTTGGTGTTGCATGTATGTCTAAGCGTGTGGCCTCAAAAGAGAATTCACGGGAGAGTTTCTGTCGAAAGAATATGTAAGAATACCATGTTATAAGGAAATACAGTGTTGCAGCATAAAGACAAATACGTACGTATTGGAAACACTTTACGAGAAGAAATAACGCATCGTACAAAATTAGCTTGTATCTCCTAACCAACACGTTTTAACTCAAAAAGATTTCGTGTGGCGTGTACGTCTAAACGTGTAGCCTCAAAAGATAACCCACAAGAGAATTTTCTTTCGTCAAAATTTGTTAGAAAACCATGTTCTAAGGAAATACCTCATCGTGCGAAATTACCTTGTTTTTCCTAAACTACACGTTGTAACTCGAAAAGCTTTGGTGTTGCGTGTATGTCTAAGCGTGTAGCCTCAAAAGAGGACACAGGAGAGTTTTCTCTCGAAAGAATATGTAGGAATACCACGTTATAAGGAAATACAGTGTTGCAGAGTAAAGATAAATAGGTAGTAATTGTAAATACTTTACGAGAAGAAATGACGCATGGTACAAAATTAGCTTGTATCTCCTAAACAACACGTTGTAATTCGAAAATATTTAGTGTGGCGTGTGCGTCTAAACGTGTAGCCTCAAAAGAGAACCCACAGGAGAATTTTCTTTCTTCAAAATTTGTCAGAAAACCACGTTTTAAGGAAATCCCTCATCGTGCGAACTTATCTTGTTTTTCCTAAACAACACGTTGTAACTCGAAAAGCTTTGGTGTTCGTGTATGTCTAAGCATGTAGCCTCAAAAGAGAATGCACAGGAGAGTTTTCTCTCGATAGAATATATAAGAATACCACGTTATAAGGAAATACAGTGTTGCAAAATAAAGACAAATACGTACGTATTGGAAACACTTTACGAGAAGAAATAATGCATCGTACAAAATTAGCTTGTTTCTCCTAAAGAACACGTTGTAACTCGAAAATATTTGGCGTGGTGTGTACGTCTAAACATGTAGCCTCAAAAGAGAACCCACAGGAGAAATTTCTTTCGTCAAATTTGTCAGAAAACCACGTTTTAAGGAAATCCCGCATCATGCGAAATTATCTTGTTTTTCCTAAACAACACGTTGTAACTCGAAAAGCTTTGGTGTTTCGTGTATGTCTAAGCATGTAGCCTCAAAAGAGAAGGCACAGGAGAGTTTTCTCTCAAAATAATATGCAAGAATACCACGTTATAAGGAAATACAGTGTTGCACAATAAAGACAAATACGTATGTATTGGAAACACTTTAGGAGAAGAAATAACGTATCTTACACAATTAGCTTGTATCTCCAAAACAACACGTTGTAACTCGAAAAGATTTGGTGTGGCATATTCCTCTAAACGTGTAGCCTCAAAAGAGAACCCACAGGAGAATTTTCTTTGGTCAAAATTTGTCAGAAAACCAGGTTTTAACGAAATCCCATATCGTGCGAAATTATCTTGTTTTTCCTAAACAACACGTTGTAACTCGAAAATCTTTGGTGATGCGTGTATGTCTAAGCGTGTAGCCTCAAAGAGAACACACAGGAGAGTTTTCTCTCGAAAGAATATGTAAGAATACCACGTTATAAGGAAATACAGTGTTGCATAGTAAAGACAAATATGTACGTATTGGAAACAGTTTACGAGAAGAAATAACGCATCATAAAATATTTGCTTGTATCTTCTAAACAACACGTTGTAACTCGAAAAGATTTGGTGTGGCGTGTACGTCTAAACGTGTAGCCTCAAAAGAGAACTTATAGGAGAATTTTCTTTCGTCAAAATTTTTCAGAAAATCACATTTTAAGGAAATCCCGCATCGTGCGAAATTATCTTGATTTTCCTAACAACACCTTGTAACTCGAAAAGCTTTCGTGTTGCGTGTATGTCTAAGTGTGTAACCTCAAAAGAGAAGGCACAGGAGAGTTTTCTCCCGAAAGAATAGGTAAGAATACCACGTTAATAGGAAATACAGTGTTGCAGAGTAAAGACAAATACGTACATATTGGAAACACTTTACGAGAAGAAATAACGCATCGTACAAAATTAGCTTGTATCTCCTAAACAACACGTTGTAACTCGAAAAGATTTGGTGTGGCCTGTACTTCCAAACGTGTGGCCTCAAAAGAGAACCCACAGGACAATTTTCTTTCCTCAAAATTTTTCAGACAATCACGTTTTAAGGAAATCCCACATCTTGCGTAATTATCTGGTTTTTCCTAAACCACACGTTGCAACTCAAAAAACTTTGGTGTTGCGCATATGTCTAAGTGTGTAGCCTCAAAAAAGAAGGCACAGGATAGTTTTCTCTTGAAAGAATATGTAAGAACACCAAGTTATAAGGAAATACAGTGTTGCAGAGTAAAGACAAATACATACGTATTGGAAACACTTTATGAGAAGAAATAACGCATCATACAAAATTAGCTTGTATCTCCTAAACAACACGTTGTAACTCGAAAAGCTTTGGTGTTGCGTGTATGTGTGAGCATGTAGCCTCTAAAGAGAATGCACAGGAGAGTTTTCTCTCGAAAGAACATGTAAGAATTCAACATTATAAGGAAATACAGTGTTGCAGTGTAAAGACAAATACGTACGTTTGGAAACACTTTACGAGAAGAAATAACGCATCGTACAAAATTAGCTTGTATCTCCTAAACAACACGTGGTAACTCGTAAGGATTTGGTGTGGCGTGTACCTATAAACGTGTAGCCTCAAAAGAGAACCCACAGGAGAATTTTCTTTCGTCAAAATGTGTCAGAACACCACGTTTTAAGGAAATCCCGCATCGTGCGAAATTATCTAGTTTTTCATAAACAACACGTTGTAACTCGAAATGCTTTGGTGTTGCCTGTATGTCTAAGTGTGTAGCCTCAAAGAACCTGTGGGATCCCTTTTGAGGCTACACATTTAGACGTACATGCCACACCAAATCTTTTCGAATTACAACGTGTTGTTTAGGAGATACATGCTAATTTTTTAAGATGCTTTATTTCTTCTCTTAAAGTTTAATTGTTTCCAATATGTACGTATTTGCCTTTACTCTGCAACACTGTATTTCCTTATAACGTGGTATTCTTACATATTCTTTCGAGAGAAAACTCTCCTCTGCGTTCTCCTTTGAAGCTACACGCTTAGACATACACGCAACACCAAAGCTTTTCTAGTTACAACGTGTTGTTTAGGAAAAACAAGATAATTTCGCACGATGCGGGATTTCCTTAAAACGTGGTTTGCTGACAAATTTTGACGAAAGAAAACTCTCCTGTGGGTTTTCCTTTGAGGCTACACGTTTAGACATCCACGCCACACCAAATCTTTTCGAGTTACAACCTGTTGTTTAGGAGAAACAAGCTAATTTTTTTACGATGTGTTAATTCTTCTCATAAAGTTTAAGTGTTTCCATTACGTACATATTTGCCTTTATTCTGCCACAATGTATTTCCTTATAACGTGGTATTCTTGCATATTCTTTCGAGAGAAAACTCTCCTGTGCTTTCTCCTTTGAGGCTACATGCTTAGACATTCACGCAACACCAAAGCTTTTTGAGTTACAACGTGTTGTTTAGGAAAAACAAGATAATTTCGCACGATGCGGGATTTCCTTAATACAGGCTTTTCTGACAAATTTTGACGAAAGAAACTTCTCCTATGGGTTCTCTTTTGAGGCTACACGTTTAGTCGTACAGGCCTCACCAAATCTTTTTAAGTTACAACGTGTTGTTTAGGAGATACAAGCTAATTTTTTTACGATGCGTTATTTCTTCTTGTAAAGTTTAAGTGTTTCCAATAATTATGTAGTTGTCTTTACTCTGCAACACTGTATTTCCTTATAATGTGGTATTCCTACATATTCTTTCGGGAGAAAACTCTCCTGTGCGTTCACTTTTGAGGCTACACCCTTAGACATACACGCAACACCAAAGCTTTTCGAGTTACAACATGTTGTTTAGGAAAAACAAGATAATTTCGCACGATGCGGGATTTCCTTAAAACTTGCTTTCCTGACAAATTTTGACCAAAGAAAACTCTCCTGTGGGATCTCTTTTGAGGCTACACGTTTAGACGTACACGCCACACCAAATCTTTTCGAATTACAACGTGTTGTTTAGGAGATACAAGCTAATATTTTAAGATGCGTTATTTCTTCTCATAAAGTTTAAGTTTTTCCATTACGTACATATTTGCCTTTACTCTGCAACACTGTATTTCCTTATAACGTGGTATTCTTGCATATTCTTTCGAGAGAAAACTCTCCTGTGCGTTCCCTTTTGAGGCTACACGCTTAGACATACACGCAACACCAAAGCTTTTCGAGTTACAACGTGTTGTTTAGGAAAAACAAGATAATTTCACACGATGCGGGATTTCCTTAAAATGTGGTTTTCTGACAAATTTTGACAAAAGAAAATTATCCTGTGGGTTCTCGTTTGAGGCTACACGTTTAGACGTACACACCACACCAAATCTTTTCGAGTTATAACGTGTTGTTTAGGAGAAACAAACTAATTTTGTAAGATACCTTATTTCTTCTCATAAAGTTTAAGTTTTTCCAATAAGTACGTATTTGTCTTTACTCTGCAACACTGTATTTCCTTATAACGTGGTATTCTTACATATTCTTTCGAGAGAAAACTCTCCTTTGCGTTCTCTTTTGGTTTTCTGACAAATTTTGACCAAAGAAAATTCTCCTATGGGTTCTCTTTTCAGGCTACACGTTTAGACGTACAGGCCACACCAAATCTTTTTAAGTTACAACGTGTTGTTTAGGAGATACAAGCTAATTTCTTACGATGCGTTATTTCTTCTCGTAAAGTTTTTTCCAATACGTAAGTATTTGTCATTACTCTGCAACAGTGTATTTCCTAATAACGTGGTATTCTTACATATTCTTTTGAGTAAAAACTCTCCTTTGCGTTCTCTTTTGAGGCTACACGCTTAGACATACACGCAACACCAAAGCTTTTCGAGTTACAACGTGTTGTTTAGGAAAAACAAGATAATTTCGCACGATGCGGGATTTCCTTAAAACGTGGTTTTCTGACAAATTTTGACGAAAGAAAATATTCCTGTGGGTTCTCTTTTGAGGCTACACATTTAGACGTACACGCCACACCAAATCTTTTCGAGTTACAACGTGTTGTTTAGGAGAAAAAAGCTAATTTTTTTACGATGCCTTATTTCTTCTCATAAAGTTTAAGTGTTTCCATTACGTACATATTTGCCTTTACTCTGCAACACTGTATTTCCTTATAACGTGGTATTCTTGCATATTCTTTTGAGAGAAAACTCTCCTGTGCGTTCTCCTTTGAGGCTACATGCTTAGATATTCACGCAACACCAAAGCTTTTCGATTTACAACGTGTTGTTTAGGAAAAACAAGATAATTTCGCAAGATGCGGGATTTCCTTAAAACGTGGTTTTCTGACAAATTTTGACGAAATAAAACTCTCCTGTGGGTACTCTTTTGAGGCTACACGTTTAGACGTACACGCCACACCAAAACTTTTCGAGTTACAACGTGTTGTTTAGGACATAAAAGCTAATTTTGCAAGATGCGTTATTTCTCTCATAAAGTGTTTCCAATATGTACGTATTTGTCTTTACTCTGCAACACTGTATTTCCTTATAACGTGGTATCCTTACATATTCTTTCGAGAGAAAACTCTCCTGTGCAATATCTTTTGAGGCTACACGCTTAGACATACACGCAACACCAAAGCTTTTCGAGTTACAACGTGTTGTTTAGGAAAAACAAGATAATTTCGCACGATGCGGGATTTCCTTAAAACGTGGTTTTCTGACTAATTTTGACGAAAGAAAATTATCCTGTGGGTTCTCTTTTGAGGCTACATGTTTAGACGTACACACCACACCAAATCTTTTCGAGTTATAACGTGTTCTTTAGTAGATTAAACTAGTTTTGAGCGATGCCTTATTTCTTCTCATAAAGTTTAAGTTTTTCCAATAAGTATGTATTTGTCTTTACTCTGAAACACTGTATTTCCTTATAACGTGGTATTCTTACATATTCTTTAGAGAGAAAACTCTCCTGTGCGTTCTCCTTTGAGGCTAAACGCTTAGACATACACGCAACACCGAAGCTTTTCGAGTTAAAACGTTTTGTTTAGGAAAAACAAGATAATTTCGCACAATGCGGGATTTCCTTATTACGTGGTTTTCTGACAAATTTTGACCAAAGAAAATTCTCCTATGGGTTCTCTTTTCAGGCTACACGTTTAGACGTACAGGCCACACCAAATCTTTTTAAGTTACAACGTGTTGTTTAGGAGATACAAGCTAATTTCTTACGATGCGTTATTTCTTCTCATAAAGTTTTTCCAATACGTAAGTATTTGTCTTTACTCTGCAACAGTGTATTTCCTAATAATGTGGTATTCTTACATATTCTTTCGAGAAAAAACTCTCCTTTGCGTCCTCTTTTGAGGCTATACGCTTAGACATACACGCAGCACCAAAGCTTTTCGAGTTACAACGTGTTGTTTAGGAAAAACAAGATAATTTCGCACAATGCGGGATTTCCTTAAAACTTGGTTTTCTGACAAAATTTAACGAACAAAAATTCTCCTGTGGGTTCTCTTTTGAGGCTACACGTTTAGATGTACACACCACACCAAATCCTTCCGAGTTATAACGTGTTGTTTAGGAGATACATACTAATTTTGTACGATGCCTTATTTCTTCTCGTAAAGTTTAAGTGTTTCCAATAAGTACGTATTTGTCTTTACTCTGCAACACTGTATTTCCTTATAACGTGGTATTCTTACATATTCTTTCGAGAGAAAACTCTCCTGTGCGTTCTCTTTTGAGGCTACACGCTTTGACATACACGAAACACCAAAGTTTTTCGAGTTACATTGTGTTGTTTAGAAAAAACAAGATAATTTATCACGAAGCGGGATTTCCTTAAAACGTGATATTCTGACAAATTCTGACGAAAAAAATTACTACTGTGGGTTCTCTTTTGAGGCTACACATTTAGACGTACATGCCACACCAAATCTTTTCGAGTTACAACGTGTTGTTTAGGAGATACAAGCTAATATTTTTACGATGCGTTATTTCTTCTCATAAAGTTTAAGTGTTTCCATTATGTACATATTTGCCTTTACTCTGCAACACTGTATTTCCTTATAACGTGGTATTCTTGCATATTCTTTCGAGAAAAAACTCTCCTGTGCGTTCCCCTTTGAGGCTACATGCTTAGACATACACGCAACACCAAAGCATTTCGAGTTACAACGTGTTTTTTAGGAAAAACAAGATAATTTCGCACGATGCGGGATTTCCTTAAAACGTGGTTTTCTGACAAATTCTTGACGAAAGAAAATTATCCTGTGGGTTCTCTTTTGAGGCTACACGTTTAGACGTACACACCACACCAAATCTTTTCGAGTTATAACGTGTTGTTTAGGAGATACAATCTAATTTTGTAAGATGCCTTATTTCTTCTCGTAAAGTTTAAGTTTTTCCAATGAGTACGTATTTGTCTTTACTCTGCAACACTGTATTTCCTTATAACGTGGTATTCTTACATATTCTTTCGAGAGAAAACTCTCCTGTGCGTTCTCTTTTGAGGCTACACGCTTAGACATACACGCAACATCAAAGCTTTTCGAGTTAAAACGTTTGGTTTAGGAAAAACAAGATAATTTCGCACGATGCGGGATTTCCATAATACGTGGTTTTCTGACAAATTTTGACCAAAGAAAATTCTCCTATGGGTTCTGTTTCAGGCTACACGTTTAGACGTACAGGCCACACCAAATCTTTTTATGTTACAACGTGTTGTTTAGGAGATACAAGCTAATTTCTTACGATGCGTTATTTCTTCTCTAAAGTTTTTTCCAATAAGTAAGTATTTGTCTTTACTCTGCAACACTGTATTTCCTAATAACGTGGTATTCTTACATATTCCTTCGAGAAAAAACTCTCCTTTGCGTTCTCTTTTGAGGCTACACGCTTAGACATACACGCAACACCAAAGCTTTTCGAGTTACAACGTGTTGTTTAGGAAAAACAAGATAATTTCGCACGATGCGGGATTTCCTTAAAACGTGGTTTTCTGACAAATTTTGACGAAAGAAAATACTCCCGTGGGTTCTCTTTTGAGGCTACACATTTAGACGTACACGCCACACCAAATCTTTTCGAGTTACAACGTGTTGTTTAGGAGAAACAAGCTAATTTTTTTACTATGCGTTATTTCTTCTCATAAAGTTTAAGTGTTTCCATTACATACATATTTGCCTTTACTCTGCAACACTGTATTTCCTTATAACGTGGTATTCTTGCATATTCTTTCGAGAGAAAACTCTCCTTTGCGTTCTCCTTTGAGGCTACATGCTTAGACATTCACGCAACACCAAATCTTTTCTAGTTACAACATGTTGTTTAGGAGATACAAGCTAATTTTTTTACGATGCGTTATTTCTTCTCATAAAGTTTAAGTGTTTCCATTACGTACATATTTGCCTTTACTCTGCAACACTGTATTTCCTTATAACGTGGTATTCTTGCATATTCTTTCAAGAGAAAACTGTCCTGTGCGTTCCCCTTTGAGGCTACATGCTTAGACATACACGCAACACCAAAGCTTTTCGAGGTACAACGTGTTGTTTAGGAAAAACAAGATAATTTCGCATGATGCGGGATTTCCTTAAAACGTGGTTTTCTGACAAATTTTGACGAAAGAAAATTATCCTGTGGGTTCTCTTTTGAGGCTACACGTTTAGACGTACACACCACACCAAATCTTTTCGAGTTATAACGTGTTGTTTAGGAGATACAAACTAATTTTGTAAGATGCATTATTTCTTCTCGTAAAGTTTAAGTTTTTCCAATAAGTACGTATTTGTCTTTACTCTGCAACACTGTATTTCCTTATAACGTGGTATTCTTACAGATTCTTTCGAGAGAAAACTCTCCTGTGCGTTCTCTTTTGAGGCTACACGCTTAGACATACACGCAACACCAAAGCTTTTCGAGTTAAAACGTTTGGTTTAGGAAAAACAAGATAATTTCGCACTATGCTGGATTTCCTTAATACGTGGTTTTCTGGCAAATTTTGACCAAAGAAAATTCTCCTATGGGTTCTCTTTTCAGGCTACACGTTTAGACGTACAGGCCACACCAAATCTTTTTATGTTACAACGTGTTGTTTAGGAGATACAAGCTAATTTCTTACGATGTGTTATTTCTTCTCGTAAAGTTTTTTCCAATAAGTAAGTATTTCTCTTTACTCTGCAACACTGTATTTCCTAATAACGTGGTATTATTACATATTCTTTCGAGAAAAAACTCTCCTTTGCGTTCTCTTTTGAGGCTACACGCTTAGACATACACGCAACACCAAAGCTTTTCGAGTTACAAAGTGTTGTTTAGGAAAAACAAGATAATTTCGCACGATGCGGGATTTCCTTAAAATGTGGTTTTCTGACAAAATTTGACAAAAGAAAATACTTCCGTGGGTTCTCTTTTGAGGCTACACATTTAGACGTACACGCCACACCAAATCTTTTCGAGTTACAACGTGTTGTTTAGGAGAAACAAGCTAATTTTTTTACTATGCGTTATTTCTTCTCATAAAGTTTAAGTGTTTCCATTACGTACATATTTGCCTTTACTCTGCAACACTGTATTTCCTTACAACGTGGTATTCTTGCATATTCTTTCGAGAAAAAACTCTCCTTTGCGTTCTCCTTTGAGGCTACATGCTTAGATATTCACGCAACACCAAATCTTTTCTAGTTACAACATGTTGTTTAGGAGATACAAGCTAATTTTTTTACGATGCGTTATTTCTTCTCATAAAGTTTAAGTGTTTCCATTACGTACATTTTTGCCTTTACTCTGCAACACTGTATTTCCTTATAACGTGGTATTCTTGCATATTCTTTCAAGAGAAAACTGTCCTGTGCGTTCCCCTTTGAGGCTACATGCTTAGACAAACACACAACACCAAAGCTTTTCGAGTTACAACGTGTTGTTTAGGAAAAACAAGATAATTTCACACGATGCGGGATTTCCTTAAAACGTGGTTTTCTGACAAATTTTGACGAAAGAAAATTATCCTGTGGGTTCTCTTTTTAGGCTACACGTTTAGACGTACACACCACACCAAATCTTTTCGAGTTATAACGTGTTGTTTAGGAGATACAACCTAATTTTGTAAGATGCCTTATTTCTTCTCGTAAAGTTTAAGTTTTTCCAATAAGTACGTATTTGTCTTTACTCTGCAACACTGTATTTCCTTATAACGTGGTATTCTTACATATTCTTTTGAGAGAAAACTCTCCTGTGCGTTCTCTTTTGAGGCTACACGCTTAGACATACACGCAACACCAAAGCTTTTCGAGTTAAAACTTTTGGTTTAGGAAAAACAAGAAAATTTCGCACTATGCGGGATATCCTCAATAAGTGGTTTTCTGACAAATTTTGACCAACGAAAATTCTCCTATGGGTTCTCTTTTCAGGCTACACGTTTAGACGTACAGGCCACACCAAATCTTTTTAAGTTACAACGTGTTGTTTAGGAGATACAAGCTAATTTCTTACGATGCGTTATTTCTTCTCGTAAAGTTATTCCAATACGTAAGTATTTGTCTTTACTCTGCAACAGTGTATTTCCTAATAACGTGGTATTCTTACATATTCTTTCGAGAAAAAAACTCTCCTTTGCGTTCTCCTTTGAGGCTATACGCTTAGACATACACGCAGCACCAAAGCTTTTCGAGTTACAACGTGTTGTTTAGGAAAAACAAGGTAATTTCGCACAATGCGGGATTTCCTTAAAACGTGGTTTTCTGACAAAATTTAACGAACAAAAATTCTCCTGTGGGTTCTCTTTTGAGGCTACATGTTTAGACATACACACCACACCAAATCTTTCCGAGTTATATCGTGTTGTTTAGGAGATACATACTAATTTTGTACGATGCCTTATTTCTTCTCGTAAAGTTTAAGTGTTTCCAATAAGTACGTATTTGTCTTTACTCTGCAACACTGTATTTCCTTATAACGTGGTATTCTTACATATTCTTTCGAGAGAAAACTCTCCTGTGCGTTCTCTTTTGAGGCTACACGCTTAGACATACACGCAACATCAAAGCTTTTCGAGTTAAAACGTTTGGTTTAGGAAAAACAAGATAATTTCGCACGATGCGGGATTTCCATAATACGTGGTTTTCTGACAAATTTTGACCAAAGAAAATTCTCCTATGGGTTCTGTTTCAGGCTACACGTTTAGACGTACAGGCCACACCAAATCTTTTTATGTTACAACGTGTTGTTTAGGAGATACAAGCTAATTTCTTACGATGCGTTATTTCTTCTCTAAAGTTTTTTCCAATAAGTAAGTATTTGTCTTTACTCTGCAACACTGTATTTCCTAATAACGTGGTATTCTTACATATTCCTTCGAGAAAAAACTCTCCTTTGCGTTCTCTTTTGAGGCTACACGCTTAGACATACACGCAACACCAAAGCTTTTCGAGTTACAACGTGTTGTTTAGGAAAAACAAGATAATTTCGCACGATGCGGGATTTCCTTAAAACGTGGTTTTCTGACAAATTTTGACGAAAGAAAATACTCCCGTGGGTTCTCTTTCGAGGCTACACATTTAGACGTACACGCCACACCAAATCTTTTCGAGTTACAACGTGTTGTTTAGGAGAAACAAGCTAATTTTTTTACTATGCGTTATTTCTTCTCATAAAGTTTAAGTGTTTCCATTACATACATATTTGCCTTTACTCTGCAACACTGTATTTCCTTATAACGTGGTATTCTTGCATATTCTTTCGAGAGAAAACTCTCCTTTGCGTTCTCCTTTGAGGCTACATGCTTAGACATTCACGCAACACCAAATCTTTTCTAGTTACAACATGTTGTTTAGGAGATACAAGCTAATTTTTTTACGATGCGTTATTTCTCCTCATAAAGTTTAAGTGTTTCCATTACGTACATATTTGCCTTTACTCTGCAACACTGTATTTCCTTATAACGTGGTATTCTTGCATATTCTTTCAAGAGAAACCTGTCCTGTGCGTTCCCCTTTGAGGCTACATGCTTAGACATACACGCAACACCAAAGCTTTTCGAGGTACAACGTGTTGTTTAGGAAAAACAAGATAATTTCGCATGATGCGGGATTTCCTTAAAACGTGGTTTTCTGACAAATTTTGACGAAAGAAAATTATCCTGTGGGTTCTCTTTTGAGGCTACACGTTTAGACGTACACACCACACCAAATCTTTTTGAGTTATAACGTGTTGTTTAGGAGATACAAACTAATTTTGTAAGATGCATTATTTCTTCTCGTAAAGTTTAAGTTTTTCCAATAAGTACATATTTGTCTTTACTCTGCAACACTGTATTTCCTTATAACGTGGTATTCTTACATATTCTTTCGAGAGAAAACTCTCCTGTGCGTTCTCTTTTGAGGCTACACGCTTAGACATACACGCAACACCAAAGCTTTTCGAGTTAAAACGTTTGGTTTAGGAAAAACAAGATAATTTCGCACTATGCTGGATTTCCTTAATACGTGGTTTTCTGGCAAATTTTGACCAAAGAAAATTCTCCTATGGGTTCTCTTTTCAGGCTACACGTTTAGACGTACAGGCCACACCAAATCTTTTTATGTTACAACGTGTTGTTTAGGAGATACAAGCTAATTTCTTACGATGCGTTATTTCTTCTCGTAAAGTTTTTTCCAATAAGTAAGTATTTCTCTTTACTCTGCAACACTGTATTTCCTAATAACGTGGTATTATTACATATTCTTTCGAGAAAAAACTCTCCTTTGCGTTCTCTTTTGAGGCTACACGCTTAGACATACACGCAACACCAAAGCTTTTCGAGTTACAAAGTGTTGTTTAGGAAAAACAAGATAATTTCGCACGATGCGGGATTTCCTTAAAATGTGGTTTTCTGACAAAATTTGACAAAAGAAAATACTTCCGTGGGTTCTCTTTTGAGGCTACACATTTAGACGTACACGCCACACCAAATCTTTTCGAGTTACAACGTGTTGTTTAGGAGAAACAAGCTAATTTTTTTACTATGCGTTATTTCTTCTCATAAAGTTTAAGTGTTTCCATTACGTACATATTTGCCTTTACTCTGCAACACTGTATTTCCTTACAACGTGGTATTCTTGCATATTCTTTCGAGAAAAAACTCTCCTTTGCGTTCTCCTTTGAGGCTACATGCTTAGATATTCACGCAACACCAAATCTTTTCTAGTTACAACATGTTGTTTAGGAGATACAAGCTAATTTTTTTACGATGCGTTATTTCTTCTCATAAAGTTTAAGTGTTTCCATTACGTACATATTTGCCTTTACTCTGCAACACTGTATTTCCTTATAACGTGGTATTCTTGCATATTCTTTCAAGAGAAAACTCTCCTGTGCGTTCCCCTTTGAGGCTACATGCTTAGACAAACACACAACACCAAAGCTTTTCGAGTTACAACGTGTTGTTTAGGAAAAACAAGATAATTTCACACGATGCGGGATTTCCTTAAAACGTGGATTTCTGACAAATTTTGACGAAAGAAAATTATCCTGTGGGTTCTCTTTTTAGGCTACACGTTTAGACGTACACACCACACCAAATCTTTTCGAGTTATAACGTGTTGTTTGGGGATACAACCTAATTTTGTAAGATGCCTTATTTCTTCTCGTAAAGTTTAAGTTTTTCCAATAAGTACGTATTTGTCTTTACTCTGCAACACTGTATTTCCTTATAACGTGGTATTCTTACATATTCTTTTGAGAGAAAACTCTCCTGTGCGTTCTCTTTTGAGGCTACACGCTTAGACATACACGCAACACCAAAGCTTTTCGAGTTAAAACTTTTGGTTCAGGAAAAACAAGAAAATTTCGCACTATGCGGGATATCCTCAATAAGTGGTTTTCTGACAAATTTTGCCCAAAGAAAATTCTCCTATGGGTTCTCTTTTCAGGCTACACGTTTAGACGTACAGGCCACACCAAATCTTTTTAAGTTACAACGTGTTGTTTAGGAGATACAAGCTAATTTCTTACGATGCGTTATTTCTTCTCGTAAAGTTATTCCAATATGTAAGTATTTGTCTTTACTCTGCAACAGTGTATTTCCTAATAACGTGGTATTCTTACATATTCTTTCGAGAAAAAAACTCTCCTTTGCGTTCTCTTTTGAGGCTATACGCTTAGACATACACGCAGCACCAAAGCTTTTCGAGTTACAACGTGTTGTTTAGGAAAAACAAGATAATTTCGCACAATGCGGGATTTCCTTAAAACGTGGTTTTCTGACAAAATTTAACGAACAAAAATTCTCCTGTGGGTTCTCTTTTGAGGCTACATGTTTAGACATACACACCACACCAAATCTTTCCGAGTTATATCGTGTTGTTTAGGAGATACATACTAATTTTGTACGATGCCTTATTTCTTCTCGTAAAGTTTAAGTGTTTCCAATAAGTACGTATTTGTCTTTACTCTGCAACACTGTATTTCCTTATAACGTGGTATTCTTACATATTCTTTCGAGAGAAAACTCTCCTGTGCGTTCTCTTTTGAGGCTACACGCTTAGACATACACGCAACACCAAAGCTTTTCGAGTTAAAACGTTTGGTTTAGAAAAAACAAGATAATTTCGCACTATGCGGGATTTCCTTAATACGTGGTTTTCTGACATATTTTGACCAAAGAAAATTCTCCTATGGGTTCTCTTTTCAGGCTACACGTTTAGACGTACAGGCCACACCAAATCTTTTTAAGTTACAACGTGTTGTTTAGGAGATACAAGCTAATTTCTTACGATGCGTTATTTCTTCTCGTAAAGTTTTTTCCAATACATAAGTATTTGTCTTTACTCTGCAACACTGTATTTCCTAATAACGTGGTATTCTTACACATTCTTTCGAGAAAAAACTCTCCTTTGCGTTCTCTTTTGAGGCTACACGCTTAGACATACACGCAACACCAAAGCTTTTCGAGTTACAACGTGTTGTTTAGGAAAAACAAGATAATTTCGCACGATGCGGGATTTCCTTAAAACGTGGTTTTCTGACAAATTTTGACGAAAGAAAATACTCCTGTGGGTTCTCTTTGAGGCTACACATTTAGACGTACATGCCACACCAAATCATTTCGAGTTACAACGTGTTGTTTAGGAGAAAGAAGCTAATTTTTTACGATGCGTTATTTCTTCTCATAAAGTTTTAGTGTTTCCATTACGTACATATTTGCCTTTACTCTGCAACACTGTATTTCCTTATAACGTGGTATTCTTGCATATTCTTTCGAGAGAAAACTCTCCTGTGCGTTCTCCTTTGAGGCTACATGCTTAGACATTCAAGCAACACCAAAGCTTTTCGATTTACAACGTGTTGTTTAGGAAAAACAAGATAATTTCGCAAGATGCGGGATTTCCTTAAAACGTGGTTTTCTGACAAATTTTGACGAAATAAAACTCTCCTGTGGGTACTCTTTTGAGGCTACACGTTTAGACGTGCACCCCACACCAAATCCTTTCGAGTTACAATGAGTTGTTTAGGACATACAAGCCATTTTTGCCAGATGCGTTATTTCTCTCATAAAGTGTTTCCAATACGTACGTATTTGACTTTACTCTGCAACACTGTATTTCCTTATAACGTGGTATCCTTACATATTCTTTCGAGAGAAAACTCTCCTGTGCGTTCTCTTTTGAGGCTACACGCTTAGACATACACGCAACACCAAAGCTTTCGAGTTACAACGTGTTGTTTAGGAAAAACAAGATAATTTCGCAAGATGCGGGATTTCCTTAAAACGTGGTTTTCTGACAAATTTTGACGAAAGAAAATTATCCTGTGGGTTCTCTTTTGAGGCTACAAGTTTAGACGTACACACCACACCAAATCTTTTCAAGTTATAACGTGTTGTTTAGGAGATACAAACTAATTTTGGAACATGCCTTTTTTCTTTTCGTAAAGTTTAAGTTTTTCCAATAAGTACGTATTTGTCTTTACTCTGCAACACTGTATTTCCTTTAACGTGGTATTCTTACATATTCTTTCGAGAGAAAACTCTCCTGGGCATTCTCCTTTGAGGTTACAGGCTTAGACATACACGCAACACCAAAGCTTTTCGAGTTAAAACGTTTTGTTTAGGAAAAACAAGATAATTTCGCACGATGCGGAATTTCCTTAATACGTGGTTTTCTGACAAATTTTGACCAAAGAAAATTCGCCTATGGGTTTCTTTTGAGGCTACACGTTTAGACGTACAGGCCACACCAAATCTTTTTAAGTTACAACGTGTTGTTTAGGAGATACAAGCTAATTTTGTACGATGCGTTATTTCTTCTCTTAAGTTTAAGTTTTTCCAAGACGTAAGTATTTGTCTTTACTATGCACCACTGTATTTCCTTATAACGTTGTATTCTTACATATTCTTTCGAGAGAAAACTCTCCTGTGCGTTCTCTTTTGAGGCTACACTCTTAGACATACACGCAACACCAAAGCTTTTCGAGTTAAAACGTTTTGTTTAAGAAAAACAAGATAATTTCGCAGAATGCGGGATTTCCTTAAAACGTGGTTTTCTGACAAATTTTGACGAAAGAAAATTTTCCTGTGGGTTCTCTTTAGAGGCTACACGTTTAGACATACACACCACACCAAATCTTTTCGAGTTATAATGTGTTGTTTAGGAGATACAAACTAATTTTTTAAGATGCCTTATTTCTTCTCGTAAGGTTTAAGTTTTTCCAATAAGTACGTATTTGTCTTTACTGTGCAACACTGTATTTCCTTATAACGTGGTATTCTTACATATTCTTTCGAGAGAAAACTCTCCTGTGCGTTCTCTTTTGAGGCTACACGCTTAGACATACACGCAACACCAAAGCTTTTCGAGTTAAAACGTTTGGTTTAGAAAAAACAAGATAATTTCGCACTATGCGGGATTTCCTTAATACGTGGTTTTCTGACATATTTTGAGCAAAGAAAATTCATCTATGGGTTCTCTTTTCAGGCTACACGTTTAGACGTACAGGCCACACCAAATCTTTTTAAGCTACAACGTTTTGTTTAGGAGATACAAGCTAATTTCTTACGATGCGTTATTTCTTCTCCTAAAGTTTTTTCCAATACATAAGTATCTGTCTTTACTCTGCAACACTGTATTTCCTAAAAACGTGGTATTCTTACACATTCTTTCGAGAAAAAACTCTCCTTTGCGTTCTCTTTTGAGGCTACACGCTTAGACATACACGCAACACCAAAGCTTTTCGAGTTACAACGTGTTGTTTAGGAAAAACAAGATAATTTCGCACTATGCGGGATTTCCTAAAAACGTGGTTTTCTGACAAATTTTGACGAAAGAAAATACTCCTGTGGGTTCTCTTTTGAGGCTACACATTTAGACGTACATGCCACACCAAATCATTTCAAGTTACAAGGTGTTGTTTAGGAGAAACAAGCTAATTTTTTACGATGCGTTATTTCTTCTCATAAAGTTTTAGTGTTTCCATTACGTACATATTTGCCTTTACTCTGCAACACTGTATTTCCTTATAACGTGGTATTCTTGCATATTCTTTCGAGAGAAAACTCTCCTGTGCGTTCTCCTTTGAGGCTACATGCTTAAACATTCACGCAACACCAAAGCTTTTCGATTTACAACGTGTTGTTTAGGAAAAACAAGATAATTTCGCAAGATGCGGGATTTCCTTAAAACGTGGTTTTCTGACAAATTTTGACGAAATAAAACTCTCCTGTGGGTACTCTTTTGAGGCTACACGTTTAGACGTGCACCCCACACGAAATCTTTTCGAGTTACAACGAGTTGTTTAGGACATACAAGCCAATTTTGCCAGATGCGTTATTTCTCTCATAAAGTGTTTCCAATACGTACGTATTTTTCTTTACTCTGCAACACTGTATTTCCTTATAACGTGGTATCCTTACATATTCTTTCGAGAGAAAACTCTCCTGTGCGTTCTCTTTTGAGGCTACACGCTTAGACATACACGCAACACCAAAGCTTTTGAGTTACAACGTGTTGTTTAGGAAAAACAAGATAATTTCGCAAGATGCGGGATTTCCTTAAAACGTGGTTTTCTGGCAAATTTTGACGAAAGAAAATTTTCCTGTGGGTTCTCTTTTGAGGCTACACGTTTAGACATACACACCACACCAAATCTTTTCGAGTTATAATGTGTTGTTTAGGAGATACAAACTAATTTTTTAAGATGCCTTATTTCTTCTCGTAAGGTTTAAGTTTTTCCTATAAGTACGTATTTGTCTTTACTCTGCAACACTGTATTTCCTTATAACGTGGTATTCTTACATATTCTTTCGAGAGAAAACTCTCCTGTGTGTTCTCTTTTGAGGCTACACGCTTAGACATACACGCAACACGAAAGCTTTTCGAGTTAAAACGTTTGGTTTAGGAAAAACAAGATAATGTCGCACTATGCGGGATTTCCTTAATACATGGTTTTCTGACAAATTTTGACCAAAGAAAATTCTCCTATGGGTTCTCTTTTCAGGCTACACGTTTAGACGTACAGGCCACACCAAATCTTTTTATGTTACAACGTGTTGTTTAGGAGATACAAGCTAATTTCTTACGATGCCTTATTTCTTCTCGTAAAGTTTTTCTAAGACGTAAGTATTTGTCTTTACTCTGCAACACTGTATTTCCTAATAACGTGGTATTCTTACATATTCTTTCGAGAAAAAACTCTCCTTTGCGTTCTCTTTTGAGGCTACATGCTTAGACATACGCGCAACACCAAAGCTTTTCGAGTTACAACGTGTTGTTTAGGAAAAACAAGATATTTTTGCACGATGCGGGATTTCCTTAAAACGTGGTTTTCTGACAAATTTTGACGAAAGAAAATACTCCTGTGGGTTCTCTTTTGAGGCTACACATTTAGACGTACACACCACACCAAATCTTTTCGAGTTACAACGTGTTGTTTAGGAGCAACAAGGTAATTTTTCTACGATGCGTTATTTCTTCTCATAAAGTTTAAGTGTTTCCATTACGTACATATTTGCCTTTACTCTGCAACACTGTATTTCCTTATAACGTGGTATTCTTGCATATTCTTTCGAGAGAAAACTCTCCTGTGTGTTCTCCTTTGAGGCTACATGCTTAGACATTCACGCAACACCAAAGCTTTTCGATTTACAACGTGTTGTTTAGGAAAAACAAGATAATTTCGCATGATGCGGGATTTCCTTAAAACGTGGTTTTCTGACAAATTTTGACGAAATAAAACTCTCCTGTGGGTACTCTTTTGAGGCTACACGTTTAGCCGTACAAGCCACACCAAATCTTTTCAAGTTTCAACGTGTTGTTTAGGAGATACAAGCTAATTTTGTACGATGCGTTATTTCTTCTCGTAAAGTTTAAGTTTTTCCAATAAGTACGTATTTGTCTTTACTCTGCAACACTGTATTTCCTTATAACGTGGTATTCTTACATATTCTTTCGAGAGAAAACTCTCCTGAGCGTTCTCTTTTGAGGCTACACGCTTAGACATACACGCAACACCAAAGCATTTCGAGTTAAAACGTTTTGTTTAGGAAAAACAAGATAATTTCGCACGATGCGGGATGTCCTTAATACCTGGTTTTCTGACAAATTTTGACCAAAGAAAATTCTCCTATGGCTTCTTTTTTCAGGCTACACGTTTAGACGTACAGGCCACACCAAATCTTTTTAAGTTGCAACGTGTTGTTTAGTAGATACAAGCTAATTTTGTACGATGCGTTATTTCTTCTCGTAAAGTTTTTCCAATACATAAGTATTTGTCTTTACTCTGCAACACTGTATTTCCTAATAACGTGGTATTCTTACATATTCCTTCGAGAAAAAACTCTCCTTTGCGTTCTCCTTTGAGGCTACACGCTTACACATACACGGAACACCAAAGCTTTTCGAGTTACAACGTGTTGTTTAGGAGATACAAGCTAATTTCTTACGATGCATTATTTCTTCTCGTAAAGTTTTTCCAAGATGTAAGTATTTGTATTTACTCTGCAACACTGTATTTCCTAATAACGTGGTATTCTTACATATTCTTTCGAGAAAAAACTCTCCTTTGCGTTCTCTTTTGAGGCTACACGCTTAGACATACACGCAACACCAAAGCTTTTCGAGTTACAACGTGTTGTTTAGGAAAAACAAGATAATTTCGCATGATGCGGGATTTCCTTAAAACGTGGTTTTCTGACAAATTTTGACGAAAGAAAATACTCCTGTGGGTTCTCTTTTGAGGCTACACATTTAGACGTACATGCCACACCAAATCTTTTCGTGTTACAACGTGTTGTTTAGGAGAAACAAGCTAATTTTTTTACGATGCGTTATTTCTTCTCATAAAGTTTAAGTGTTTCCATTATGTACATATTTGCCTTTACTCTGCAACACTGTATTTCCTTATAACGTGGTATTCTTGCATATTCTTTCGAGAGAAAACTCTCCTGTGCGTTCTTCTTTGAGGCTACATGCTTAGACATTCACGCAACACCAGATCTTTTCGAGTTACAACGTGTTGTTTAGGAGATACAAGCTAATTTTTTTACGATGCGTTATTTCTTCTCATAAAGTTTAAGTGTTTCCATTACGTACATATTTGCCTTTACTCTGCAACACTGTATTTCCTTATAACGTGGTATTCTTGCATATTCTTTCGAGAGAAAACTCTCCTGTGCGTTCCCCTTTGAGGCTACATGCTTAGACATACACGCAACACCAAAGCTTTTCGAGTTACAACGTGTTTTTTAGGAAAAACAAGATAATTTCACACGATGCGAGATTTCCTTAAAACGTGGTTTTCTGACAAATTTTGACGAAAGAAAATTATCCTGTGGGTTCTCTTTTTAGGCTACATGTTTAGACGTACATACCACACCAAATCTTTTCGAGTTATAACGTGTTGTTTAGGAGATAGAAACTAATTTTGTAAGATGCCTTATTTCTTCTCGTAAAGTTTAAGTTTTTCCAATAAGTACGTATTTGTCTTTACTCTGCAACACTGTATTTCCTTATAACGTGGTATTCTTACATATTCTTTCGAGAGAAAACTCTCCTGTGCGTTCTCTTTTGAGGCTATACGCTTTGACATACACGCAACACCAAAGTTTTTCGAGTTACAATGTGTTGTTTAGGAAAAACAAGATAATTTAGCATGATGCGGGATTTCCTTAAAACGTGGTTTTCTGACAAATTTTGACGAAAGAAAATACTCCTGTGGGTTCTCTTTTGAGGCTACACATTTAGACGTGCCCGAGACACTAAATCTTGTCGAGTTACAACGTGTTGTTTAGGAGATACAAGCTAATTTTTTTACGATGCATTATTTCTTCTCATAAAGTTTAAGTGTTTCCATTATGTAAAAATTTGGCTTTACTCTGCAACACTGTATTTCCTTATAACGAGGTATTCTTGCATATTCTTTTGAGAGAAAACTCTCCTGTGCGGTCTCCTTTGAGGCTACATGCTTAGACATACACTCAACTCCAAAGCTTTTCGAATTACAACATGTTGTTTAGGAAAAACAACATAATTTCGCACGATGCGGGATTTCCTTAAAACGTGGTTTTCTGACAAATTTTGACCAAATAAAACTCTCCTGTGTGTACTCTTTTGAGGCTACACGTTTAGACGTACACACCACACCAAATCTTTTCGAGTTACAACCTGTTGTTTAGGAGATACAAGCTAATTTTTTACGATGCTTTATTTCTTCTCGTAAAGTGTTTCCAATAAGTACGTATTTGTCTTTACTCTGCAACACGGTATTTCCTTAATACGTGGTATTCTTACATATTCTTTCGAGAGAAAACTCTCCTGTGCATTCTCTTTTGAGGCTACACGCTTAGACATACACGCAACACCAAAGCTTTTCGAATTAAAACGTTTGGTTTAGAAAAAACAAGATAATTTCGCACTATGCGGGATTTCCTTAATACGTGGTTTTCTGACATATTTTGAGCAAAGAAAATTCATCTATGGGTTCACGTTTCAGGCTACACGTTTAGACGTACAGGCCACACCAAATCTTTTTAAGCTACAACGTGTTGTTTAGGAGATACAAGGTAATTTCTTACGATGCGTTATTTCTTCTCGTAAAGTTTTTTCCAATACGTAAGTATTTGTCTTTACTCTGCAACACTGTATTTCCTAAAAACGTGGTATTCTTACACATTCTTTCGAGAAAAAACTCTCCTTTGCGTTCTCTTTTGAGGCTACACGCTTAGACATACACGCAACACCAAAGCTTTTCGAGTTAAAACGTGTTGTTTAGGAAAAACAAGATAATTTCGCACGATGCGGGATTTCCTTAAAACGTGGTTTTCTGACAAATTTTGCCGAAAGAAAATACTCCTGTGGGTTCTCTTTTGAGGCTACACATTTAGACGTACATGCCACACCAAATCATTTCAAGTTACAAGGTGTTGTTTAGGAGAAACAAGCTAATTTTTTACGATGCGTTATTTCTTCTCATAAAGTTTTAGTGTTTCCATTACGTACATATTTGCCTTTACTCTGCAACACTGTATTTCCTTATAACGTGGTATTCTTGCATATTCTTTCGAGAGAAAACTCTCCTGTGCGTTCTCCTTTGAGGCTATATGCTTAAACATTCACGCAACACCAAAGCTTTTCGATTTACAACGTGTTGTTTAGGAAAAACAAGATAATTTCGCAAGATGCGGGATTTCCTTAAAACGTGGTTTTCTGACAAATTTTGACGAAATAAAACTCTCCTGTGGGTACTCTTTTGAGGCTACACGTTTAGACGTGCACCCCACACCAAATCTTTTCGAGTTACAACGAGTTGTTTAGGACATACAAGCCAATTTTGCCAGATGCCTTATTTCTCTCATAAAGTGTTTCCAATACGTACATATTTTTCTTTACTCTGCAACACTGTATTTCCTTATAAAGTGGTATCCTTACATATTCTTTCGAGAGAAAACTCTCCTGTGCGTTCTCTTTTGAGGCTACACGCTTAGACATACACGCAACACCAAAGCTTTCGAGTTACAACGTGTTGTTTAGGAAAAACAAGATAATTTCGCAAGATGCGGGATTTCCATAAAACGTGGTTTTCTGGCAAATTTTGACGAAAGAAAATTATCCTGTGGGTTCTCTTTTGAGGCTACAAGTTTAGACGTACACACCACACCAAATCTTTTCAAGTTATAACGTGTTGTTTAGGAGATACAAACTAATTTTGGAACATGCCTTATTTCTTCTCGTAAAGTTTAAGTTTTTCCAATAAGTACGTATTTGTCTTTACTCTGCAACACTGTATTTCCTTTAACGTGGTATTCTTACATATTCTTTCGAGAGAAAACTCTCCTGGGCATTCTCCTTTGAGGTTACAGGCTTAGACATACACGCAACACCAAAGCTTTTCGAGTTAAAACGTTTTGTTTAGGAAAAACAAGATAATTTCGCACGATGCGGAATTTCCTTAATACGTGGTTTTCTGACAAATTTTGACCAAAGAAAATTCTCCTATGGGTTCTCTTTTGAGGCTACACGTTTAGACGTACAGGCCACACCAAAACTTTTTAAGTTACAACGTGTTCTTTAGAAGATACAAGCTAATTTTGTACGATGCGTTATTTCTTCTCTTAAGTTTAAGTTTTTCCAATAAGTACAAATTTGTCTTTACTCTGCAACACTGTATTTCCTTATAACGTGGTATTCTTACATATTCTTTCGAGAGAATATGTAACAAGATAATTTCTCATGATGCGGGAATTCCTTAAAACGTGGTTTTCTGACAAATTTTGAGGAAAGAAAATTCTCCTGTGGGTTTTCATTTGAGGCTAAATGTTTAGATGTACACGCCACACCAAATGTTTTCGAGTTACAACGTGTTCTTTAGGAGATACAAGCTAATTTTTTACGATGCTTTATATCTTCTTGTAAAGTTTAAGTGTTTCCAAAAGGAACGTATTTATCTTTAATTTGCCACAATGTATTTCCTTATAACGTGGCATTCTTACATACTCGTTCGAGAGAAATCTCTACTGTGCTTTCTCTTTTGAGGCTACATGCTTAGACATACACGCAACACCAAAGATTTTCGAGTTCCAATGTGTTGTTTAGGAAAAACAAGATAGTTTCGCATGATGCGGGATTTCCTTAATAAGTGGTTTTCTGACAAATTTTGAAGAAAGAAAATTCTCCTGTGCGTTCTCTTTTGAGGCTACACGTTTAGACGTATATGCCACACCAAATCCTTTCGAGTTATAACGTGTTGTTTAGGATATACAAGCTAATTTTTTACTATGTGTTATTTCTTCTCGTAAAGCTTAAGTTTTCCAATAAGTATGTATTTGTCGTTACTCTGCAACACTGTATTTCCTTATAACGTGGTATTCCTACATATTCTTTCGGAAGAAAACTCTCCTGTGCGTTCTCTTTTGAGGCTACACGCTTAGACATACACGCAACACCAAAGCTTTTCGAGTTACAACGTGTTGTTTAGGAAAAACAAGATAATTTCGCATGATGCGTGATTTCCTTAAAACGTGGTTTTCTGACAAATATTGATGAAAGAAAATTCTCCTGTGGGTTCTCTTTTGAGGCTACACGTTTAGACATACATGCCACACCAAATCTTGTCGAGTTACAACGTGTTGTTTAGGAGATACAAGCTAATTTTACATGATGCATTATTTCTTCTCCTAAAGTGTTTCCAATAAGTACATATTTGTCTATACTCTGCAACACTGTATTTCCTTATAACGTGGTATTCTTACATATTCTTTCGAGAGAAAACTATCCTGTGCGTTCTCTTTGGAGGCTACACGCTTAGACATACACGCACCACCAAAGCTTTTCTAGTTACAACATGTTGATTAGGAAAAACAAGATAATTTCGCACGATGCGGGATTTCCTTAAAACGTGGTTTTCTGACAAATTTTGACGTAAGAAAATTCTCCTGTGGGTTCTCTTTTGAGGCTACACGTTTAGATGTACACGCCACACCAAATATTTTTGAGTTACCACGTGTTGTTTCGGAGATACAAGCTAATTTTGTACCATGCGTTATTTCTTCGTTTAATGTGTTTCCAAAACGTATGTATTTGTCTTTACTCTGCAGCAATATGTTTCCTTATAACATGGTAATCTTACATATTCTTTCGAGAGAAAACTCTCCTGTGCATTGTCTTTTGAGGCTACATGCTTAGACATACACGCAACACCAAATCCTTTCGAGTTATAACGTGTTGTTTAGGATATACAAGCTAATTTTGTACTATGTTTTGTTTCTTCTCGTAAAGTTTAAGTGTTTCCAATAAGTATTTATTTGTCTTTACTCTGCAACACTGTATTTCCTTATAAAGTGGTATTCCTACATATTCTTTCGGGAGAAAACTCTCCTGTGCGTTCTCTTTTGAGGCTACACGCTTAGACATATACGCAACACCAAAGCTTTTCGAGTTACAACATGTTGTTTAGGAAAAACAAGATAATTTCGCAGGATGCAGGATTTCCTTAAAACGTGGTTTTCTGACAAATTTTGACGAAAGAAAACTCTCCTGTGGGTTCTCCTTTGACGCTACACGTTTAGTCGTTCACGCCACACCAAATCTTTTCGAGTTACAACGTGTTGTTTAGGAGATACAAGCTAAGTTTGCATGAAGTGTTATTTCTTTTCGTAAAGTGTTTCCAAGAAGTACATATTTGTCTATACTCTGCAACACTGTATTTCCTTATAACGTGGTATTCTTACATATTCTTTCGAGAGAAAACTATCCCTTGCATTCTCTTTGGAGGCTACACGCTTAGACATACACGCACCACCAAAGCTTTTCGAGTTACAACGTGTTGATTAGGAAAAACAAGATAATTTCCCACGATGCGGGATTTCCTTAAAAAGTGGTTTTCTGACAAATTTTGACGTAAGAAAATTCTCCTGTGGGTTCTCTTTTGAGGCTACACATTTAGACGTGCACGCCACACCAAATCTTTTTGAGTTACCACGTGTTGTTTAGGAGATACAAGCAAATTTTGTACCATGCATTATTTCTTCTCATAATATGTTTCCAATACGTATGTATTTGTCTTTACTCTGCAGCAATATATTTCCTTATAACGTGGTATTCTTACATATTCTTTCGAGAGAAAACTCTCCTGTGCATTCTCTTTTGAGGCTACACGCTTACACATACACCCAACACCAAAGCTTTTCGAGTTACAATGCTTTGTTTATGAAAAACAAGCTAATTGCGCACAATGCGGAATTTCCTTAAAACGTGGTTTTCTGACAAATTTTGACGAAAGAAAATTCTCCTGTGGGTTCTCTTTTGAGGCTACATGTTTAGACGTACACGCCACACCAAATCTTTTCGAGTTACAACGTGTTGTTTAGGAGATACAAGCTAATTTTGTACGATGCGTTATTTCTTCTCCTAAAGTGTTTCCAATATGTACGTATTTGTCTTTACTCTACAACACTGTATTTCCTTATAACATGGTATTCGTACATATTCTTTCGAGAGAAAACTCTCCTGTGCTTTCTCTTTTGAGGCTACACGCTTAGACATACACGCAACACCAAAACATTTCGAGTTAGAACGTGTTGTTGAGGAAAAACAAGATAATTTCTCATGATGCGGGAATTCCTTAAAACGTGGTTTTCTGACAAATTTTGAGGAAAGAAAATTCTCCTGTGGGTTTTCATTTGAGGCTAAATGTTTAGACGTACACGCCACAACAAATGTTTTCGAGTTACAACGTGTTCTTTAGGAGATACAAGCTAATTTTTTACGATGCTTTATATCTTCTTGTAAAGTTTAAGTGTTTCCAAAAGGAACGTATTTATCTTTAATTTGCCACAATGTATTTCCTTATAACGTGGTATTCTTACATACTCGTTCGAGAGAAATCTCTACTGTGCGTTCTCTTTTGAGGCTACATGCTTAGACATACACGCAACACCAAAGATTTTCGAGTTCCAATGTGTTGTTTAGGAAAAACAAGATAGTTTCGCATGATGCGGGATTTCCTTAATAAGTGGTTTTCTGACAAATTTTGACGAAAGAAAATTCTCCTGTGGGTTCTCTTTTGAGGCTACACGTTTAGACTTACACGCCACACCACATCCTTTCGAGTTATAACGTGTTGTTTAGGATATACAAGCTAATTTTTTACTATGTGTTATTTCTTCTCGTAAAGCTTAAGTGTTTCCCATAAGTATGTATTTGTCTTTACTCTGCAACACTGTATTTCCTTATAACGTGGTATTCCTACATATTCTTTTGGAAGAAAACTCTCCTGTGCGTTCTCTTTTGAGGCTACACGCTTAGACATACACGCAACACCAAAGCTTTTCGAGTTACAACGTGTTGTTTAGGAAAAACAAGATAATTTCGCATGATGCGGGATTTCCTTAAAACGTGGTTTTCTGACAAATATTGATGAAAGAAAATTCTCCTGTGGGTTCTCTTTTGAGGCTACACGTTTAGACGTACACGCCACACCTAATCTTTTCAAGTTATAACGTGTTGTTTAGGATATACAAACTAATTTTTACTATGTGTTATTTCCTCTCATAAAGCTTAAGTGTTTCCAATAAGTATGCCTTTGTCTTTACTCTGCAACACTGTATTTCCTTATAACGTGGTATTCCTACATATTCTTTCGGAAGAAAACTCTCCTGTGCGTTCTCTTTTGAGGCTACACGCTTAGACATACATGCACCACCAAAGCTTTTCGAGTTACATGTTGTTTAGGAAAAACAAGATAATTTCGCACGATGCGGTATTTCCTTAAAACGTGGTTTTCTGACAAATTTTGACGAAAGAAAACTCTCCTGTGTGTTCTCTTTTGAGGCTACACATTTAGACATACACGCCACACCAAACCTTGTCGAGTTACAACGTGTTGTTCAGGAGATACAAGCTAATTTTGCATGATGCGTTATTTCTTCTCCTAAAGTGTTTCCAATAAGTACATATTTGTCTAAATTCTGCAACACTGTATTTCCTTATAACGTGGCATTCTTACATATTCTTTCGAGAGAAAACTATCCTGTGCATTCTCTTTGGAGGCTACACGCTTAGACATACAAGCACCACCAAAGATTTTCGAGTTACAACGTGTTGAATAGGAAAATCAAGATAATTTCCCACGATGAGGGATTTCCTAAAAACGTGGTTTTCTAACAAATTTTGACGAAAGAAAACTCTCCTGTGGGTTCTCTTTTGAGGCTACACTTTTAGACTTACACGCCACACCAAATCTTTTCGAGTTACAACGTGTTGTTTAGGACATACAAGCTAGTTTTGCAAGATGCGTTATTTCTCTCATAAAGTGCTCCCATTACTTACGTATTTTCTTTACTCTGCCACACTGTATTTCCTTATAACGTGGTATTCTTACATATTCTTTCGAGAGAAAACTCTCCTGTGCGTTCTCTTTGGAGGCTACACGCTTAGACATTCACGCAACACCAAAGCTCTTCGAGTTACAACGTGTTGTTTAGGAAAAACAAGATAATTTCGCATGATGCGGGATTCCCTTAAAACGAGGTTTTCTGAAAAGGGTTGACGAAAGAAAATTCTCCTGTGGGTTCTCTTTTGAGGCTACACGTTTAGATGTACACGCCACACCAAATCATGTCGAGTTACAACGTGTTGTTTAGGAGATACAAGCTAATTTTTTACGATGTGTTAATTATTCTCGTAAAATGTTTCTAATACATACGCATTTGTCTTTACTCTGCAACATTGTATTTCCTTATAACGTGGTATTCTTACATATTCTTTCGATAGAAAACTATCCTGTGTGTTCCCCTTTGAGGCTACACTTTTAGACGTACACGCCACACCAAATCTTTTTGAGTTACAACTTGTTGTTTAGGAGATACAAGCTAATTTTTTTACGAAATTAGCTTGTTTCGGAGATACAAGCTAATTTTGTACCATGCATTATTTCTTCTCTTAATGTGTTTCCAAAACGTATGTATTTGTCTTTACTCTGCAGCAATATGTTTCCTTATAACATGGTATTCTTACATATTCTTTCGAGAGAAAACTCTCCTGTGCATTCTCTTTTGAGACTACATGCTTAGACATACACGCAACACCAAATCCTTTCGAGTTATAACGTGTTGTTTAGGATATACAAGCTAATTTTGTACTATGTTTTATTTCTTCTCGTAAAGTTTAAGTGTTTCCAATAAGTATTTATTTGTCTTTACTCTGCAACACTGTATTTCCTTATAACGTGGTATTCCTACACATTCTTTCGGGAGAAAACTCTCCTGTGCGTTCTCTTTTGAGGCTACACGCTTAGACATGTACGCAACACCAAAGCTTTTCGAGTTACAACATGTTGTTTAGGAAAAACAAGATAATTTCGCAGGATGCAGGATTTCCTTAAAACGTGGTTTTCTGACAAATTTTGACGAAAGAAAACTCTCCTGTGGGTTCTCCTTTGAGGCTACACGTTTAGTCGTTCACGCCACACCAAATCTTTTCGAGTTACAACGTGTTGTTTAGGAGATACAAGCTAAGTTTGCATGATGCGTTATTTCTTTTCGTAAAGTGTTTCCAATAAGTACATATTTGTCTATACTCTGCAACATTGTATTTCCTCATAACGTGGTATTCTTACATATTCTTTCGAGAGAAAACTATCCCTTGCGTTCTCTTTGGAGGCTACACGCTTAGACATACACGCACCACCAAAGCTTTTCGAGTTACAACGTGTTGATTAGGAAAAACAAGATAATTTCCCACGATGCGGGATTTCCTTAAAAAGTGGTTTTCTGACAAATTTTGACGTAAGAAAATTCTCCTGTGGGTTCTCTTTTGAGGCTACACATTTAGACGTGCACGCCACACCAATTCTTTTTGAGTTACCACGTGTTGTTTAGGAGATACAAGCAAATTTTGTACCATGCATTATTTCTTCTCATAATATGTTTCCAATACGTATGTATTTGTCTTTACTCTGCAGCAATATATTTCCTTATAACGTGGTATTCTTACATATTCTTTCGAGAGAAAACTCTCCTGTGCATTCTCTTTTGAGGCTAAACGCTTACACATACACCCAACACCAAAGCTTTTCGAGTTACAATGCTTTGTTTATGAAAAACAAGATAATTGCGCACAATGCGGGATTTCCTTAAAACGTGGTTTTCTGACAAATTTTGACGAAAGAAAATTCTCCTGTGGGTTCTCTTTTGAGGCTACATGTTTAGACGTACACGCCACACCAAATCTTTTCGAGTTACAACGTGTTGTTTAGGAGATACAAGCTAATTTTGTACGATGCGTTATTTCTTCTCCTAAAGTGTTTCCAATATGTACGTATTTGTCTTTACTCTACAACACTGTATTTCCTTATAACATGGTATTCGTACATATTCTTTCGAGAGAAAACTCTCCTGTGCATTCTCTTTTGAGGCTACACGCTTAGACATACACGCAACACCAAAGCATTTCGAGTTAGAACGTGTTGTTTAGGAAAAACAAGATAATTTCTCATGATGCGGGAATTCCTTAAAACGTGGTTTTCTGACAAATTTTGAGGAAAGAAAATTCTCCTGTGGGTTTTCATTTGAGGCTAAATGTTTAGGCGTACACGCCACACCAAATGTTTTCGAGTTACAACGTGTTCTTTAGGAGATACAAGCTAATATTTACGATGCTTTATATCTTCTTGTAAAGTTTAAGTGTTTCCAAAAGGAACGTATTTATCTTTAATTTGCCACAATGTATTTCCTTATAACGTGGTATTCTTACATACTCGTTCGAGAGAAATCTCTCCTGTGCGTTCTCTTTTGAGGCTACATGGTTAGACATACACGCAAACCCAAAGATTTTCGAGTTACAATGTGTTGTTTAGGAAAAACAAGATAGTTTCGCATGATGCGGGATTTCCTTAATAAGTGGTTTACTGACAAATTTTCAAGAAAGAAAATTCTCCTGTGGGTTCTCTTTTGAGGCTACACGTTTAGACGTACATGTCACACCAAATCTTTTCGAGTTACAACGTGTTGTTTAGGAGATACAAACTAATCTTTTACGATGCGTCATTTCTTCTCATAGAGTGTTTCAAATACATATGTATTTGTCTTTACTCTGCAAAACTGTATTTCCTTATAATGTGGTATTCTTACATGTTCTTTCAAGAGAAAACTCTCCTGTGCGTTCTCTTTTGAGGCTACACGCTTAGACATACAGGCAACATCAAAACTTTTCGAGTTACAACGTGTTGTTTAGGAAAAACAAGATAATTTCGCACGATGAGTGATTTCCTTAAAACATGGATTTCTGACAAATTTTAACAAACAAAAATTCTCCTGTGGGTTCTCTTTTGAGGCTACACGTTTAGACGTACACGCCACACCAAAACTTTTCGAGTTACAATGTGTTGTTTAGGAGATCAAGCTAATTTTGTATGATGCGTTATTTCTTCTCGTAAAGTGTTTCCAATACGTACGTATTTGCCTTTAGTCTGCAACAATGTATTTCATTATAACGTGGTATTCTTACATATTCTTTCGAGAGAAAACTCTCCTGTGCGTCCACTTTTGAGGCTACACGCTTAGACATACACGCAACACCAAAGTTTTTCGCATTACAACGTGTTGTTTAGGAAAAACAAGATAATTTCGCACGATGAGGGATTTCCTTAATACGTGGTTTTCTGACAAATTTTGACAAAAGAAATTTCTCCTATTGGTTCTCTTTTGAGACTACACGTTTAGACTTACAGGTCACACCAAATCTTTTTAAGTTTCAACGTGATGTTTAGGAGATACAGGCTAATTTGGTACGATGCGTTATTTCTTCTCATAAAGTTTTCCAATAAGTAAGTATTTGTCTTTACTCTGCAACACTGTATTTCCTTATAAGGTGGTATTCTTACATATTCTTTCAAGAGAAAACTCTCCAGTGCGTTCTCATTTGAGGCTACACGCTTAGACATATACGCAACACCAACGCTTTTCGAGTTACAACGTGTTGTTTAGGAAGAACAAGATAATTTCGCATGATGCGGGATTTATGGGTTTCCAATACATACGTATTTGTCTTTATTCTGCAACACTGTATTTCCTTATAACGTGGTATCCTTACAAATTCTATCGAGAAAAAACTCTCCTGTGCGTTCTCTTTTGAGGCTACATGCTTAAACATACAAGCAACACCAAAGCTTTTCGAGTTACAACGTGTTGTTTAGGATTTCCTTAAAGCGGGATTTCCTTAAAACGTGGTTTTCTGAAAAATTTTGACGAAAGAAAATTCTCCTGTGGGTTCTCTTTTGAGGCTACACGTTTAGACGTACAGGCCACACCAAATCTTTTTGAGTTACAACGTGTTGTTTAGGAGATACAAGCTAATTTTGTACGTTGCGTTATTTCTTCTCATAAAGTGTTTCCAATACGTATGTATTTGCCTTTACTCTGCGACACTGTATTTCCTTATAAAGTGGTATTCTTACATACTCTTTCGAGAGAAAACTCTCCTGTGCGTTCTCTTTTGAGGCTACACGCTTAGACATACACGCTACACCAAAGCTTTTCGAGTTAAAACGTGTTGTTTAGGAAAAAGAAGATAATTGCGCACGATGCGGGATTTCCTTAAAACGTGGGTTCTCTTTTGAGGGTACACGTTTAGACGTACAAGCCACACCAAATCCTTTCGAGTTATAACGTGTTGTTTAGGAGATACAAGCTAATTTTTTACTATTTGTTATTCCACGTTATATGGAAAAACAGTGTTGCAGAGTAAAGACAAATATGTACGTATTGGAAACACTTTACGAGAAGAAATAACACATGGTAAAAAATTAGCTTGTATCTCCTAAACAACACGTTGTAACTCAAAAGGATTTGGTGTGGTGTTTATCTAAAGGTGTAGCCTCAAAAGAGAACCCACAGGAGAATTTTCGTTGGTCAAAATTTTTTCAGAAAACCACGTTTTCTGGAAATCCCGCATCGTGCGAAATTATCTTGTTTTTCCTAAACAACACGTTGTAACTCGAAAAGCTTTGGTTTTGCATGTATGTCTAAGCGTGTAGCCTCAAAAGAGAACGCACAGGAGAGTATTCTCTTGAAAGAATATGTAAGAATACCACGTTATAAGGACATACAGTGTTGCACAGTAAAGACAGATACATACATATTGGAAACACTTTATGAGAAGGAATAATACATCATACAAAATTAGCTTGTATTTCCTAAACAACACGGTGTAACGCGAAAAGATTTTGTGTGGCGTGTACGTTGAAACGTGTAGCCTCAAAAGAGAACCCACAGGAGAATTTTCTTTCGTCAAAATATGTCGGAAAACCACGTTTTAAGGAAATCCCGCATCGTGCGAAATTATCTTGTTTTTCCTAAACAACACGTTGTAACTCGAAAAGCTTTGGTGTAAACAACACGTTGTAACTCGAAAATATTTGGTGTTGTGTTTACATCTAAATGCGTAGCCTCAAAAGAGAACCCACAGGAGAATTTTCTTTGGTCAAATTTTTTTCAGAAAACCACGTTTTAAGGAAGTCCTGCATCATGCGAAATTATCTTGTTTTTCCTAAACAACACGTTGTAACTCGAAAAGCTTTGGTGTTGCGTGTATGTCTAATCATGTAGCCTCAAAAGAGAATGCACAGTAGAGTATTCTCTCGAAAGAATATGTAAGAATACCACGTTATAAGGAAATACAGTGTTGCAGAGTAAAGACAGATACTTACTTATTGGAAACACTTTACGAGAAGGAATAATACATCGTACAAAATTAGCTTGTATTTCCTAAACAACACGTTGTAACTTGAAGGATTTGGTGTGACGTGTAAGTTGAAACGTGTAGCCTCAAAAGAGAACCCACAGGAGAATTTTCTTTCGTCAAAATTTGTCAGAAAACCACGTTTTAAGGAAATCCCGCATTGTGCGAAATTATCTTGTTTTTCCTAAACAACACATTGTAACTCGAAAGCTTTGGTCTTGCATGTATGTCTAAACGTGTGGCCTCAAAAGATAACGCACAGGAGAGTTTTCTCTCGAAAGAATATATAAGAATACCACGTTATAAGGAAATACAGTGTTGCAGAGTAAAGACAAATACGTATGTATTGGAAACACTTTACGAGAAGAAATAACGCATCGTACAAAATTAGCTTGTATCTCCTAAACAAAACGATGTAACTCGAAAAGATTTGGTGTGGCGTGTACGTCTAAACGTGTAGCCTCAAAAGTGAACTTACAGGAGTATTTTCTTTCGTCAAAATTTGTCAGAAAACCACGTTTTATGGAAATCCCGCATCGTAGAAATTATCTTGTTTTTCCTAAACAACACGTTGTAACTCTAAAAGCTTTGGTGCTGCGTGTATGTCTAAGCGTGTAGCCTCAAAAGAGAACGCACAGGAGAGTTTTCTCTCGAAAGAATATGTAAGAATACCGCGTTATAAGGAAATACAGTGTTGCAGAGTAAAGACAAATAAGTAAGTATTGGACACAATTTATGAGAAGAAATAACGCATCGTAAAAAATTAGCTTGTATCTCCTAAACAACACGTTGTAACTCGAAAAGATTTGGTGTGACATGTACGTCTAAACATGTACCCTCAAAAGAGAACTCACAGGAGAATTTTCTTTCATCAAAATTTGTCAGAAAACACGTTTTAAGGAAATCTCGCATCGTGCAAAATTATCTTGTTTTTACTAAACAACACGGTGTAACTCGAAAAGCTTTGGTGTTGAGTGTTTGTCTAAGCGTGTAGCCTCAAAAGAGAACGCACAGGAGAGTTTTCTCTCGAAAGAATATGTAAGAATACCACGTTATAAGGAAATACAGTGTTGCAGAGTAAAGACAAATAAGTACATATTGGAAACACTATAGGAGAAGAAATAACGCATCGTAAAAAATTTGCTTGTATCTCGTAAACAACACGTTGTAACTCGAAAAGATTTGGTGTGGCTCATACGTCTAAACGTGTAGCCTCAAAGAGAACCCACAGGAGAACTTTCTTTCGTCAAAATTTGTCAGAAAACCACGTTTTAAGGAAATCCCGCATCGTGCAAAATTATCTTGTTTTTCCTAAACAACACGTTGTAACTCGAAAAGCTTTGGTGCTGCATGTATGTCTATGCGTGTAGCCACTTAAGAGAAGGCACAGGAGATTTTTCTCTCGAAAGAACATGTAAGAATACAACGTTATAAGGAAATACAGTGTTGCAGAGTAAAGACAAATATGTACTTATTGGAAACACTTTACGAGAAGAAATAACGCATCGTAAAAAATTAGCTTGTATCTCCTAAACAACACGTGGTAACTCGAAAAGATTTGGTGTGGCGTGCACGTCTAAACGTGTAGCCTCAAAAGAGAACCAACAGGAGAATTTTCTTTCGTCAAAATTTGTCAGAACACCACTTTTTACGGAAATCCCGCATCGTGCGAAATTATCTTGTTTTTCATAAACAACACGTTGTAACTCGAAAAGTTTTGGTGTTGCCTGTATGTCTAAGTGTGTAGCCTCAAAAGGGAACGCACAGGATAGTTTTCTTTCGACAGAATATGTAAGAATACCACGTTATAAGGAAATACAGTGTTGCAGATTAAAGACAAATACGTACGTATTGGAAACACTTTATGAGAAGAAATAACGCATCGTACAAAATTAGCTTGTATCTCCTAAACAATACGTTGTAATTCGAAAAGATTTGGTGTGGCGTGTACGTCTAAATATGTAGCCTCAAAAGAGAACACACAGGAGAATTTTCTTTCGTCAAAATTTGTCAGAATCCACGTATTAAGGAAATCCCGCATTGTGCGAAATTATCTTGTTTTTCCTGCACAACACTTCGTAACTCGAAAAGCTTTGGTGTTGCGTGTATGTCTAAACGAGTGGCCTCAAAAGAGAATGCACAGGAGAGATTTCTCTCGAAAGAATATATAAGAATACCACGTTATAAGGAAATACAGTGTTGCAGAGTAAAGACAAATACGTAGGTATTGGAAACACTTTACGAGAAGTAATAACGCATCGTACAAAATTAGCTTGTATCTCCTAAACAACACGATGTAACTCGAAAAGATTTGGTGTGGCGTGTACGTCTAAACGTGTAGCCTCAAAAGAGAACTCACAGGATAATTTTCTTTCGTCAAAATTTGTCAGAAAACCACGTTTTATGGAAATCCCGCATCGTGGAAATTATCTTGTTTTTCCTAAACAACACGTTGTAACTCGGAAAGCTTTGGTGCTGCGTGTATGTCTAAGCGTGTAGCCTCAAAAGAGAACGCACAGGAGAGTTTTCTCTCGAAAGAATATGTAAGAATACCACGTTATAAGGAAATACAGTGTTGCAGAGTAAAGACTAATAAGTACGTATTGGACACATTTTACGAGAAGAAATAACGCATCGTAAAAAATTAGCTTGTATCTCCTAAACAACACGTTGTAACTCGAAAAGATTTGGTGTGACGTGTACGTCTAAACGTGTAGCCTCAAAAGGGAACTCACAGGAGAATTTTCTTTCATCAAAATTTGTCAGAAAACACGTTTTAAGGAAATCTCGCATCGTGCAAAATTATCTTGTTTTTCCTAAAAAACACGGTGTAACTCGAAAAGCTTTGGTGTTGAGTGTTTGTCTAAGCGTGTAGCCTCAAAAGAGAATGCACAGGAGAGTTTTCTCTCGAAAGAATATGTAAGAATACCACGTTATAAGGAAATACAGTGTTGCAGAGTAAAGACAAATAAGTACATATTGGAAACACTTTAGGAGAAGAAATAACGCATCGTAAAAAATTTGCTTGTATCTCCTAAACAACACGTTATAACTCGAAAAGATTTGGTGTGGCGTGTATGTCTAAACCTGTAGCCTCAAAAGACAACGCACAGGAGAACTTTCTTTCGTTAAAATTTGTCAGAAAACCACGTTTTAAGGATATCCCGCATCGTGAAAATTATCTTGTTTTTCCTAAACAACACGTTGTAACTCACAAAGCTTTGGTATTGCGTGTATGTCTATGCGTGTAGCCACTTAAGAGAACGCACAGGAGATTTTTCTCTCGAAAGAACATGTAAGAATACAATGTTATAAGGAAATACAGTGTTGCAGAGTAAAGACAAATACATACTTTTTGGAAACACTTTACGAGAAGAAATAACGCTTCGTAAAAAATTAGCTTGTATCTCCTAAACAACACGTCGTAACTCGAAAAGATTTGGTGTGGCGTGCACGTCTAAACGTGTAGCCTCAAAAGAGAACCAACAGGAGAATTTTCTTTCGTCAAAATTTGTCAGAACACCACTTTTTATGGAAATCCCGCATCGTGCGAAATTATCTTGTTTTTCATAAACAACATGTTGTAACTCGAAAAGTTTTGGTGTTGCCTGTATGTCTAAGTGTGTAGCCTCAAAAGGGAACGCACAGGATAGTTTTCTCGCGACAGAATATGTAAGAATACCACGTTATAAGGAAATACAGTGTTGCAGAGTAAAGACAAATATGTACGTATTGGAAACACTTTATGAGAAGAAATAACGCATCGTATAAAATTAGCTTGTATCTCCTAAACAACACGTGGTAACTCGAAAGGATTTGGTGTGGTGTGCACGTCTAAACGTGAAGCCTCAAAAGAGAACCCACAGGAGAATTTTCTTTCGTCAAAATTTGTCAGAAAACCACGTTTTAAGGAAATCCCGCATCGTGCGAAATTATCTTGTTTTTCATAAACAACACATTGTAACTCGAAAAGCTTTGGTGTTACCTGTATGTCTAAGTGTGTAGCCTCAAAAGGGAACGCACAGGATAGTTTTCTCTCGAAAGAATATGTAAGAAAACCACGTTTTAAGGAAATACAGTGTTGCAGAGTAAAGACAAATACGTACATATCGGAAACACTTTACAAGAAGAATTAACGCATTGTACAAAATTAGCTTGTATCTCCTAAACAACACGTTGTAATTCGAAAAGATTTGGTGTGGCATGTACGTCTAAATATGTAGCCTCAAAAGAGAACACACAGGAGAATTTTCTTTCGTCAAAACTTTTCAGAAAACCACGTTTTAAGCTAATCCCGCATCGTACAAAATCATCTCCTTTTTCCTAAACAACATGTTGTAACTCGAAAAGCTTTGGTGTTGCGTGTATGTGTAAGGATGGAGCCTCAAAAGAGAAGGCACAGGAGAGTTTTCCCTGCGTGTAGCCTCAAAAGAGAACGCACAGTAGAGTTTTCTCTCGAAAGAATATGTAAGGATACCACATTACAAGGAAATACAGTGTTGCAGAGTAAAGACTAATACATATGTACTGGAAACACTTTATGAGATAAATAACGCATCTTGCAAAATTAGCTTGTATGTCCTAAACAACACGTTGGAACTCGAAAAGATTTGGTGTGGCATGTACGTCTAAACGTGTAGCCTCAAAAGAGTACCCACAGGAGAGTTTTATTTCTTCAAAATTTGTCAGAAAACCACGTTTTAAGGAAATCCCGCATCGTGCGAAATTATGTTGTTTTTCCTAAATAACACGTTGTAACTCGAAAAGCTTTGGTGTTGTGTGTATATCTAAGCACGTAGCCTCAAAGGAGAATGCACAGGAGAGTTTTCTCTCGAAAGAATATGCAAGAATACCACGTTATAAGGAAATACAGTGTTGCAGAGTAAAGGCAAATATTTACGTAATGGAAACACTTAAACTTTATGAGAAGAAATAACGCTTCGTAAAAAAATTAGCTTGTATCTCCTAAACAACACGATGTAACTCGAAAAGATTTGATGTGGTGTGTACGTCTAAATGTGTAGCCTCAAAAGAGAACCCACAGGAGTATTTTCTTTCGTCAAAATTTGTCAGAAAACCACGTTTTAAGGAAATCCCGCATCGTGCTAAGTTATCTTGTTTTTCCTAAACAACACATTGTAACTCGAAAAGCTTTGGTGTTGCGTGTATGTCAAAGCATGTAGCCTCAAAAGAGAACGCACAGGAGAGTTTTCTCTCGAAAGAATATGTAAGAATACCACGTTATAAGGAAATACAGTGTTGCAGAGTAAAGACAAATACGTACTTATTGGAAACACTTAAACTTTACGAGAAGAAAGAAGGCATCGTAAAAAATTAGTATGTATCTCCTAAACATCACGTTATAACTCGAAAAGATTTGGTGTGGTGTGTACGTCTAAACGTGTAGCCTCAAACGAGAACCCACAGGAGAATTTTCGTTCATCAAAATTTGTCAGAAAACCACGTTTTAAGGAAATCCTGCATCGTGCGAAATTATCTTGTTTTTCCTAAGCAACACGTTGTAACGCGAAAACCTTTGGTGTTGCGTGTATGTCTAAGCGTGTAGCCTCAAAAGAGAATGCAAAGGAGAGTTTTTTTCTCGAAAGAATATATAAGAATACCACGTTATTAGGAAATACAGTGTTGCAGAGTAAAGACAAATATTTACGTATTGGAAAAACTTTACGAGAAGAAATAACGCATCTTACAAAATTAGCTTGTATCTCCTAAACAACACGTTGTAATTTAAAAAGATTTGGTGTGGCGTGTACGTCTAATCGTGTAGCCTCAAAAGAGAAACCATAGGAGAATTTTCTTTGGTCAAAATTTGTCAGAAAACCACGTATGAAGGAAATACCGCATCATGCGAAATTATCTTGTTTTTCCTAAACAAAACGTTTTAACTCGAAAAGCTTTGGTGTTGCGTGGATGTCTAAGCGTGTAGCCCCAAAAGAGAACGCACAGGAGAGTTTTCTCTCGAAAGAATATGTAAGAATACCACGTTGTAAGGAAATACAGTGTTGCAGAGTAAAGGAAAATACATATGTATTGGAAACGCAACATCAAATCTTTTCAAGTTACAACGTGTTGTTTAGGAAAAGCAAGATAATTTCGCACGATGAGTGATTTCCTTAAAACATGGTTTTCTGAGAAATATTAACGAAAAAAAATTCTCCTGTGGGTTATCTTTTGAGGCTACACGTTTAGACGTGCACGCCACACCAAATCTTTTCGAGTTACAAACTGTTTTTTAGGAGATACAAGCTAATTTTTTATGATGCTTTATTTCTTCTTGTAAGGTGTTTCCAATAGGTACGTATTTGACTTTTGTCTGCAACACTATATTTCCTTATAACGTGGTATTCTTACATATTCTTTCGAGAGAAAACTTTCCTGTGCGTCCTCTTTTGAGGCTACACGCTTAGACATACACGCAATACCAAAGATTTTCGCGTTACAACGTGTTGTTTAGGAAAAACAAGATAATTTCGCACGAAGAGGGATTTCCTTAATACGTGATTTTCTGACAAATTTTGACCAAAGAAAATTCTCCTATGGGTTCTCATTTGAGACTACACGTTTAGACGTACAGGCCACACCAAATCTTTTTAAGTTACAACATGTTGTTTAGGAGATACAAGCTAATTTTTTTACGATGCATTATTTCATCTCGTAAAGTTTAACTTTTTCCAATAAGTATGTATTTGCCTCTACTCTGCAACACTGTATTTCCTTATAACGTGGTATTCTTACATATTATTTCGAGAGAAAACTCTCCTGTGCGTTCTCGGATTTCCTTAAACCGTTGTGTTCTGACAAATTTTGAAGAAAGAAAATTCTCCTGTGGGTTCTCTTATGATGCTACACGTTTAGACATGCACGCCACACCAAATCCTTTCGAGTTACCACGTGTTGTTTAGGAGATACAGGCTAATTTTGTACGATGTGTTATTTCTTCTCGTAAATTGTTTCCAATACGTACGTATTTGTCTTTCTCTGCAACACTGTATTTCCTTATAACGTGGTATTCTTACATATTCTTTCGAGGGAAAACTCTCCTGAGCGTTCTCTTCTGAGGCTACATGTTTAGACATACAAGCAACACCAAAGCTTTTTGAGTTACAACGTGTTGTTTAGGAAAAACTAGATAATTTCGCACGATGCGAGATTTCCATAAACGTGGTTTTCTGAAAAATTTGACAATAG
Source organism: Apodemus sylvaticus (assembly GCF_947179515.1). Classification (NCBI taxonomy): domain Eukaryota; kingdom Metazoa; phylum Chordata; class Mammalia; order Rodentia; family Muridae; genus Apodemus; species Apodemus sylvaticus. Next base: position 2,830,528 of record NW_026263195.1, read on the forward strand.
AAAGTTCTCCTGTGGGTTCTCTTTTGAGGCTACATGTTTAGACGTACACGCCACACCAAATCTGTTCGAGTTACAACGTGTTGTTTAGGAGATACAAGCTAATATTTTACAATGAGTTAATTCTTCTCATAAAGTGTTTCCAATACGTACGTATTTGTCTTTACTCTGCAACATTGTATTTCCTTATAACGTGGTATTCTTACATATTCTTTCGATAGAAAACTGTCCTGTGCGTTCCCTTTTGTGGCTACACACTTAGACATACAGGCAACACCAAAGCTATTCAAGTTACAACATGTAGTTTACGAAAAAGAAGATGATTTCGCAGGACGCGGGATTTCCTTAAAACGTGGTTTTCTGAAAAATTTTGACGAAAGAAAATTCTCCTGTGGGTTCTCTTTTGTGGCTACACATTTAGACGTACACGCCACACCAAAACCTTTCGAGTTACAATGGGCTTTTTAGGAAATTCAAGCTAATTTTGTACGATGCATTATTTCTTCTCGTAAAGTGTTTCAAATACGTATGTATCTATCTTTACTCTGCAACACTGTATTTCCTTATAACGTGGTATTCTTACATATTCGTTCGAGAGAAAACTCTCCTGTGCGTTCTCGGATTTCCTTAAACCGTTGTGTTCTGACAAATTTTGAAGAAAGAAAATTCTCCTGTGGGTTCTCTTATGATGCTACACGTTTAGACATGCACGCCACACCAAATCCTTTCGAGTTACCACGTGTTGTTTAGGAGATACAGGCTAATTTTGTACGATGTGTTATTTCTTCTCGTAAATTGTTTCCAATACGTACGTATTTGTCTTTCTCTGCAACACTGTATTTCCTTATAACGTGGTATTCTTACATATTCTTTCGAGGGAAAACTTTCCTGAGCGTTCTCTTCTGAGGCTACATGTTTAGACATACAAGCAACACCAAAGCTTTTTGAGTTACAACGTGTTGTTTAGGAAAAACTAGATAATTTCGCACGATGCGAGATTTCGATAAACGTGGTTTTCTGAAAAATTTGACAATAGAAAGTTCTCCTGTGGGTTCTCTTTTGAGGCTACATGTTTAGACGTACACGCCACACCAAATCTGTTCGAGTTACAACGTGTTGTTTAGGAGATACAAGCTAATATTTTACAATGAGTTAATTCTTCTCATAAAGTGTTTCCAATACGTACGTATTTGTCTTTACTCTGCAACATTGTATTTCCTTATAACGTGGTATTCTTACATATTCTTTCGATAGAAAACTGTCCTGTGCGTTCCCTTTTGTGGCTACACACTTAGACATACAGGCAACACCAAAGCTATTCAAGTTACAACATGTAGTTTACGAAAAAGAAGATGATTTCGCAGGACGCGGGATTTCCTTAAAACGTGGTTTTCTGAAAAATTTTGACGAAAGAAAATTCTCCTGTGGGTTCTCTTTTGTGGCTACACATTTAGACGTACACGCCACACCAAAACCTTTCGAGTTACAATGGGCTTTTTAGGAAATACAAGCTAATTTTGTACGATGCATTATTTGCTCTCGTAAAGTGTTTCAAATACGTATGTATCTATCTTTACTCTGCAACACTGTATTTCCTTATAACGTGGTATTCTTACATATTCGTTCGAGAGAAAACTCTCCTGTGCGTTCTCGGATTTCCTTAAACCGTTGTGTTCTGACAAATTTTGAAGAAAGAAAATTCTCCTGTGGGTTCTCTTATGATGCTACACGTTTAGACATGCACGCCACACCAAATCCTTTCGAGTTACCACGTGTTGTTTAGGAGATACAGGCTAATTTTGTACGATGTGTTATTTCTTCTCGTAAATTGTTTCCAATACGTACGTATTTGTCTTTCTCTGCAACACTGTATTTCCTTATAACGTGGTATTCTTACATATTCTTTCGAGGGAAAACTCTCCTGAGCGTTCTCTTCTGAGGCTACATGTTTAGACATACAAGCAACACCAAAGCTTTTTGAGTTACAACGTGTTGTTTAGGAAAAACTAGATAATTTCGCACGATGCGAGATTTCCATAAACGTGGTTTTCTGAAAAATTTGACAATAGAAAGTTCTCCTGTGGGTTCTCTTTTGAGGCTACATGTTTAGACGTACACGCCACACCAAATCTGTTCGAGTTGCAACGTGTTGTTTAGGAGATACAAGCTAATATTTTACAATGAGTTAATTCTTCTCATAAAGTGTTTCCAATACGTACGTATTTGTCTTTACTCTGCAACATTGTATTTCCTTATAACGTGGTATTCTTACATATTCTTTCGATAGAAAACTGTCCTGTGCGTTCCCTTTTGTGGCTACACACGTAGACATACAGGCAACACCAAAGCTATTCAAGTTACAACATGTAGTTTAGGAAAAAGAAGATGATTTCGCAGGACGCGGGATTTCCTTAAAACGTGGTTTTCTGAAAAATTTTGACGAAAGAAAATTCTCCTGTGGGTTCTCTTTTGTGGCTACACATTTAGACGTACACGCCACACCAAAACCTTTCGAGTTACAATGGGCTTTTTAGGAAATACAAGCTAATTTTGTACGATGCATTATTTCTTCTCGTAAAGTGTTTCAAATACGTATGTATCTATCTTTACTCTGCAACACTGTATTTCCTTATAACGTGGTATTCTTACATATTCGTTCGAGAGAAAACTCTCCTGTGCGTTCTCTTTTAAGGCTACACGCTTAGACATACACGCAGCACCAATGCATTTCGAGTTACAACGTGTTGTTTAGGAAAAACAAGATAATTTCGCACGATGCAGGATTTCCTTAAAACGTTTTTTTCTGACAACTTTTGACGAAAGAAAATTCTCCTGTGGGTTCTCTTTTGAGGCTACACGTTTAGACTTACATGCCACACCAAATCTTTTCGAGTTACAACATGTTGTTTAGGAGATACAAGCTAATTTTGTAAGATGCATTATTTCTTCTCGTAAAGTGTTTCCAATACATACGTATTTGTCTTTACTCTGCAACACTGTATTTCCTTATAACGTGGTATTCTTATATATTCTTTCGAGAGAAAACTCTCCTGTGCGTTCTCTTTTGAGGCCACATGTTTAGACATACACGCAACACCAAAGCTTTTGGAGTTACAACGTGTTGTTTAGGAAAAACAAGATAATTTCGCACAATGCGGGATTTCCTTAAAACGTGGTTTTCTGACAAATTTGACGAAAGAAAATTCTCCTGTGGGTTCTCGTTGAGGCTACACGTTTCAACTTACACGCCACACCAAATCCTTCGAGTTACAACGTGTTGTTTAGGAAATACAAGCTAATTTTGTACGATGTATTATTCCTTCTCGTAAAGTGTTTCCAATAAGTAAGTATCTGTCTTTACTCTGCAATACTGTATTTCCTTATAACGTGGTATTCTTACATATTCTTTCGAGAGAATACTCTACTGTGCATTCTCTTTTGAGGCTACACACTTAGACATACACGCAACACCAAAGCTTTTCGAGTTACAATGTGTTGTTTAGGAAAACAAGATGATTTCGCATGATGCAGGATGTCCTTAAAACGTGGTTTTCTGAAAAAATTTTGACGAGAGAAAATTCTCCAGTGGGTTCTCTTTTGAGGCTACACGTTTAGATGTAAACACCACAGCAAATCTTTTCGAGTTACAACGTGTTGTTTCGGAGATACAAGCTAATTTTGTACCATGTGTTATTTCTTCTCGTTAAGTGTTTCCAATATGTAAGAATTTGTCTTTACTCTGCAACACCGTATTTCCTTATAACGTGGTATTCTTACATATTCTTTCGAGAGAAAACTCTCCTGTGCGTTCTCTTTTGAGGCTACATGCTTAGACATACACGTAACACCAAAGCTTTTCGAGTTACAACGTGTTGTTTAGGAAAAACAAGATAATTTCGCACAATGCGGGATTTCCTCAAAACGTGATTTCTGAAAAATTTTGACGAAAGAAAATTCTCCTGTGGGTTCTCTTTTGAGGCTACGCATTTAGATGTAAACACCACACCAAACAGTTTCAAGTTACAACGTGTTGTTTAGGAGATACAACCTAACTTTGAACGATGCGTTATTTCATCTCTAAAAGTGTTTCCAATAAGTACCTATTTGTCTTTAGACTGCAACACTGTATTTCCTTCGAACGTGGTATTCTTACATCTTATTTCAAGAGAAAACACTCCTGTGCATTGGCTTTTGAGGATACAGGCTTAGACATATACGCAACAGAAAGCTTTTCATGTTACAACGTGTTGTTTAGGAAAAACAAGATAATTTCGCACGATGCGGGATTACCATAAAACGTGATTTTCTGACATATTTTGACGAAAGAAAATTCTCCTGTGGGTTCTCTTTTGAGGCTACACATTTAGACGTACATGCCACACCAACTCTTTTCGAGTTCCAACGTGTTGTTTAGGAGATACAAGCTAATTTTGTATGATGCGTTATTTCTTCTCATAAAGTGTTTCCAATACGTACGTATTTGTCTTTATTCTGCAACACTGTATTTCCTTATAACGTGGTATTCTTGCATATTCTTTCAAGAGAAAACTGTCCTGTGCGTTCCCCTTTGAGGCTACATGCTTAGACATACACACAACACCAAAGCTTTTCGAGTTACAACGTGTTGTTTAGGAAAAACAAGATAATTTCGCACGATGCGGGATTACCATAAAACGTGATTTTCTGACATATTTTGACGAAAGAAAATTCTCCTGTGGGTTCTCTTTAGAGGCTACACATTTAGACGTACATGCCACACCAACTCTTTTCGAGTTCCAACGTGTTGTTTAGGAGATACAAGCTAATTTTGTATGATGCGTTATTTCTTCTCATAAAGTGTTTCCAGTACGTACATATTTGTCTTTATTCTGCAACACTGTATTTCCTTATAACGTGGTATTCTTACATATTCTTTTGAGAGAAAACTCTCCTGTGCATGCTCTTTTGAGGCTACACGCTTAGATATACAAGTAACACCAAAGCTTTTCGAGTTACAACATGTTATTTAGGAAAAACAAGATAATTTCGCACAATGCGGGATTTCCTAAAAACGTGATTTCTGAAAAATTTTGAAAGAAGAAAAATCTCCTCTGGGTTCTCTTTTGAGGCTACAAGTTTAGTCGTACACCCCACACCAAATCGTTTCGAGGGACAACGTGTTGTTAAGGAGATACAAGCTAATTTTGAACGATGCGTTATTTCATCTCTAAAAGTGTTTCCAGTACGTACGTATTTGTCTTTAGTCTACAACACTGTATTTCCTTACAACGTGGTATTCTTACATCTTCTTTTGAGAGAAAATTCTCCTGTGGGTTCTCTTTTGAGGCTACACGAGTTACAACGTGTTGTTTAGGAGAGACAAGCTAATTTTTTATAATGCGTTAATTTTTCTCATAAAATGTTTCCAAGCTAATTTTGAACGATGCATTATTTCTTCGTGTAGCCTCAAAAGAGAACCCTAAACAACACGTTGTAACTCGAAAAGCTTTGGTGTTGCGTGTATGTCTAAACGTGTGGCCTCAAAAGAGAAGGCACAGGAGAGTTTCTCTCGAAAGAATATGTAAGAATACCACGTTATAAGGAAATACAGTGTTGCAGAGTAAAGACAAATACATACGTATTGGAAACACTTTACGAGAAGAAATAACGCATCGTACAAAATTAGCTTGTATCTCCTAAACAACACGTTGTAACTCGAAAATATTTGGTGTGGCGTGTACGTGTAAACATGTAGCCTCAAAAGAGAACCCACAGGATAATTTTCGTTCGTCAATATTTGTCAGAAAACCACGTTTTAAGGAAGTCCCACATCGTGCGAAATTATCTTGTTTTTCCTAAACAACATGTCGTAACTCGAAAAGCTTTGGTGTTGCGTGTATGTCTAAGCGTGTAGCCTCAAAAGAGAAGGCACAGGAGAGTTTTCTCTCGAAAGAATATGTAAGAATACCACGTTATAAGGAAATACAATGTTGCAGTGTAAATACAAATACTTATGTATAGGAAACACTTTACGAGAAGAAATAAAGCATCGTACAAAATTAGCTTTTATCTCCTAAACAACACGTTGTAACTCGAAATATTTTGTGTGTCGTGTACGTCTAAACGTGTAGCCTCAAAAGAGAAGGCACAGGAGAGTTTTCTCTCGAAAGAATATGTAAGAATACCACGTTTTAAGGAAATACAGAGTTGCAGAGTAAAGACAAATATGTACGTATTGGCAACACCTTACGAGAAAAAATAAGGCATCGTACAAAATTAGTCTGTATCTCCTAAACAACACGTTGTAACTGAAAAGGATTTGGTGTGGCGTGTATGTCTAAACGTGTAGCCTCAAAAGAGAACCAACAGGAGAATTTTCTTTGGTCAAAATTTTTCAGAAAACCACGTTTTAAGGAAATCCCGCATCTTGCAAAATTATCTTGTTTTTCCTAAACAACACGTTGTAACTCGAAAAGCTTTGGTGTTGCCTGTATGTCTAAGCGTGTAGCCTCAAGAGAGAAGGCACAGGAGAGTTTTTTCTCGAAAGAATATGTAAGAATACCACGTTTTAAGGAAATACAGTGTTGCAGAGTAAAGACAAATACATTCGTATTGGCAACACTTTACGGGAAGAAATAACGCATCGTACAAAATTAGCTTGTATCTCCTAAACAACACGATGTAACTCGAAAAGATTTGGTGTGGCGTGTACATCTAAACGTGTAGCCTCAAAAGTGAACTTAAAGGAGTATTTTCTTTCGTCAAAATTTGTCAGAAAACCACGTTTTATGGAAATCCCGCATCGTGGAAATTATCTTGTTTTTCCTAAACAACACGTTGTAACTCGAAAAGCTTTGGTGCTGCGTGTATGTCTAAGCGTGTAGCCTCAAAAGAGAACGCACAGGAGAGTTTTCTCTCGAAAGAATATGTAAGAATACCGCGTTATAAGGAAATACAGTGTTGCAGAGTAAAGACAAATACGTACTTATTGGAAACACTTAAACTTTACGAGAAGAAAGAAGGCATCGTAAAAAATTAGTATGTATCTCCTAAACATCACGTTATAACTCGAAAAGATTTGGTGTGGTGTGTACGTCTAAACATGTAGCCTCAAACGAGAACCCACAGGAGAATTTTCGTTCATCAAAATTTGTCAGAAAACCACGTTTTAAGGAAATCCTGCATCGTGCGAAATTATCTTGTTTTTCCTAAGCAACACGTTGTAACGCAAAAACCTTTGGTGTTGCGTCTATGTCTAAGCGTGTAGCCTCAAAAGAGAATGCAAAGGAGAGTTTTTTTCTCGAAAGAATATATAAGAATACCACGTTATTAGGAAATACAGTGTTGCAGAGTAAAGACAAATATTTACGTATTGGAAAAACTTTACGAGAAGAAATAACGCATCTTACAAAATTAGCTTGTATCTCCTAAACAACACGTTGTAACTTAAAAAGATTTAGTGTGGCGTGTACGTCTAATCGTGTAGCCTCAAAAGAGAAACCATAGGAGAATTTTCTTTGGTCAAAATTTGTCAGAAAACCACGTATGAAGGAAATACCGCATCATGCGAAATTATCTTGTTTTTCCTAAACAAAACGTTTTAACTCGAAAAGCTTTGATGTTGCGTGTATGTCTAAGCGTGTAGCCCCAAAAGAGAACGCACAGGAGAGTTTTCTCTCGAAAGAATATGTAAGAATACCACGTTGTAAGGAAATACAGTGTTGCAGAGTAAAGGAAAATACATATGTATTGGAAACGCACCATCAAAGCTTTTCGAGTTACAACGTGTTGTTTAGGGAAAGCAAGATAATTTTGCACGATGAGTGATTTCCTTAAAACATGGTTTTCTGAGAAATATTAACGAAAAAAAATTCTCCTGTGGGTTATCTTTTGAGGCTACACGTTTAGACGTGCATGCCACACCAAATCTTTTCCTGTTACAAACTGTTGTTTAGGAGATACAAGCTAATTTTTTATGATGCTTTATTTCTTCTTGTAAGGTGTTTCCAATAGGTACGTATTTGCCTTTAGTCTGCAACACTGTATTTCCTTATAACGTGGTATTCTTACATATTCTTTCGAGAGAAAACTTTCCTGTGTGTCTTCTTTTGAGGCTACACGCTTAGACATACACGCAATACCAAAGATTTTCGCGTTACAACGTGTTGTTTAGGAAAAACAAGATAATTTCGCACGAAGAGGGATTTCCTTAATACATGATTTTCTGACAAATTTTGACCAAAGAAAATTCTCCTATGGGATCTCATTTGAGACTACACGTTTAGACGTACAGGCTACACCAAATCTTTTTAAGTTACAACATGTTGTTTAGGAGATACAAGCTAATTTTTTTACGATGCATTATTTCTTCTCGTAAAGTTTAAGTTTTTCCAATAAGTATGTATTTGCCTCTGCTCTGCAACACTGTATTTCCTTATAACGTGGTATTCTTACATACTATTTCGAGAGAAAACTCTCCTGTGCGTTCTCGGATTTCCTTAAACCATTGTGTTCTGACAAATTTTGAAGAAAGAAAATTCTCCTGTGGGTTCTCTTATGATGCTACACGTTTAGACATGCACGCCACACCAAATCCTTTCGAGTTACCACGTGTTGTTTAGGAGATACAGGCTAATTTTGTACGATGTGTTATTTCTTCTCGTAAATTGTTTCCAATACGTACATATTTGTCTTTCTCTGCAACACTGTATTTCCTTATAACGTGGTATTCTTACATATTCTTTCGAGGGAAAACTCTCCTGAGCGTTCTCTTCTGAGGCTACATGTTTAGACATACAAGCAACACCAAAGCTTTTTGAGTTACAACGTGTTGTTTAGGAAAAACTAGATAATTTCGCACGATGCGAGATTTCCATAAACGTGGTTTTCTGAAAAATTTGACAGTAGAAAGTTCTCCTGTGGGTTCTCTTTTGAGGCTACATGTTTAGACGTACACGCCACACCAAATCTGTTCGAGTTACAACGTGTTGTTTAGGAGATACAAGCTAATATTTTACAATGTGTTAATTCTTCTCATAAAGTGTTTCCAATACGTACGTATTTGTCTTTACTCTGCAACATTGTATTTCCTTATAACGTGGTATTCTTACATATTCTTTCAATAGAAAACTGTCCTGTGCGTTCCCTTTTGTGGCTACACACTTAGACATACAGGCAACACCAAAGCTATTCAAGTTACAACATGTAGTTTAGGAAAAAGAAGATGATTTCGCAGGACGCGGGATTTCCTTAAAACGTGGTTTTCTGAAAAATTTTGACAAAAGAAAATTCTCCTGTGGGTTCTCTTTTGTGGCTACACATTTAGACGTACACGCCACACCAAAACCTTTCGAGTTACAATGGGCTTTTTAGGAAATACAAGCTAATTTTGTACGATGCATTATTTCTTCTCGTAAAGTGTTTCAAATACGTATGTATCTATCTTTACTCTGCAACACTGTATTTCCTTATAACGTGGTATTCTTACATATTCGTTCGAGAGAAAACTCTCCTGTGCGTTCTCTTTTAAGGCTACACGCTTAGACATACACGCAGCACCAATGCATTTCGAGTTACAACGTGTTGTTTAGGAAAAACAAGATAATTTCGCACGATGCGGGATTTCCTTAAAACGTTTTTTTCTGACAAATTTTGACGAAAGAAAATTCTCCTGTGGGTTCTCTGTTGAGGCTACACGTTTCAACTTACACGCCACACCAAATCCTTCGAGTTACTACGTGTTGTTTAGGAAATACAAGCTAATTTTGTACGATGTATTAATCCTTCTCGTAAGGTGTTTCCAATAAGTAAGTATCTGTCTTTACTCTGCAATACTGTATTTCCTTATAACGTGGTATTCTTACATATTCTTTCGAGAGAATACTCTACTGTGCATTCTCTTTTGAGGCTACACGCTTAGACATACACGCAACACCAAAGCTTTTCGAGTTACAACGTGTTGTTTAGGAAAACAAGATGATTTCGCATGATGCAGGACGTCCTTAAAACGTGGTTTTCTGAAAAAATTTTGACGAGAGAAAATTCTCCAGTGGGTTCTCTTTTGAGGCTACACGTTTAGATGTAAACACCACAGCATATCTTTTCGAGTTACAACGTGTTGTTTCGGAGATACAAGCTAATTTTGTACCATGTGTTATTTCTTCTCGTTAAGTGTTTCCAATATGTAAGAATTTGTCTTTACTCTGCAACACCGTATTTCCTTATAACGTGGTATTCTTACATATTCTTTCGAGAGAAAACTCTCCTGTGCGTTCTCTTTTGAGGCTACATGCTTAGACATACACGTAACACCAAAGCTTTTCGAGTTACAATGTGTTGTTTAGGAAAAACCAGATAATTTCGCACAATGCGGGATTTCCTAAAAACGTGATTTCTGAAAAATTTTGACGAAAGAAAATTCTCCTGTGGGTTCTCTTTTGAGGCTACGCATTTAGATGTAAACACCACACCAAACAGTTTCAAGTTACAACGTGTTGTTTAGGAGATACAACCTAACTTTGAACGATGCGTTATTTCATCTCTAAAAGTGTTTCCAATAAGTACCTATTTGTCTTTAGTCTGCAACACTGTATTTCCTTCGAACGTGGTATTCTTACATCTTATTTCAAGAGAAAACACTCCTGTGCATTGGCTTTTGAGGATACAGGCTTAGACATACACGCAACAGCAAATTTTTCATGTTACAACGTGTTGTTTAGGAAAAACAAGATAATTTCGCACGATGTGGGATTACCATAAAACGTGATTTTCTGACATATTTTGACGAAAGAAAATTCTCCTGTGGGTTCTCTTTTGAGGCTACACATTTAGACGTACATGCCACACCAACTCTTTTCGAGTTCCAACGTGTTGTTTAGGAGATACAAGCTAATTTTGTATGATGCGTTATTTCTTCTCATAAAGTGTTTCCAATACGTACGTATTTGTCTTTATTCTGCAACACTGTATTTCCTTATAACGTGGTATTCTTACATATTCTTTTGAGAGAAAACTCTCCTGTGCGTTCTCTTTTGAGGCTACACGCTTAGATATACAAGTAACACCAAAGCTTTTCGAGTTACAACATGTTGTTTAGGAAAAACAAGATAATTTCGCACAATGCGGGATTTCCTAAAAACGTGATTTCTGAAAAATTTTGAAAGAAGAAAAATCTCCTCTGGGTTCTCTTTTGAGGCTACAAGTTTAGTCGTACACCCCACACCAAATCGTTTCGAGTGACAACGTGATGTTAAGGAGATACAAGCTAATTTTGAATGATGCGTTATTTCATCTCTAAAAGTGTTTCCAGTACGTACGTATTTGTCTTTAGTCTACAACACTGTATTTCCTTACAACGTGGTATTCTTACATCTTCTTTTGAGAGAAAATTCTCCTGTGGGTTCTCTTTTGAGGCTACACGAGTTACAACGTTTTGTTTAGGAGAGACAAGCTAATTTTTTATAATGCGTTAATTTTTTTCATAAAGTGTTTCCAAGCTAATTTTGAACGATGCATTATTTCTTCGTGTAGCCTCAAAAGAGAACCCTAAACAACACGTTGTAACTCGAAAAGCTTTGGTGTTGCGTGTATGTCTAAACGTGTGGTCTCAAAAGAGAAGGCACAGGAGAGTTTCTCTCAAAAGAATATGTAAGAATACCACGTTCTAAGGAAATACAGTGTTGCAGAGTAAAGACAAATACATACGTATTGGAAACACTTTACGAGAAGAAATAACGCATCGTACAAAATTAGCTTGTATCTCCTAAACAACACGTTGTAACTCGAAAATATTTGGTGTGGCGTGTACGTGTAAACATGTAGCCTCAAAAGAGAACCCACAGGATAATTTTCGTTCGTCAATATTTGTCAGAAAACCACGTTTTAAGGAAGTCCCACATCGTGCGAAATTATCTTGTTTTTCCTAAACAACATGTCGTAACTCGAAAAGCTTTGGTGTTGCGTGTATGTCTAAGCGTGTAGCCTCAAAAGAGAAGGCACAGGAGAGTTTTCTCTCGAAAGAATATGTAAGAATACCACGTTATAAGGAAATACAATGTTGCAGTGTAAATACAAATACTTATGTATAGGAAACACTTTACGAGAAGAAATAAAGCATCGTACAAAATTAGCTTTTATCTCCTAAACAACACGTTGTAACTCGAAATATTTTGTGTGTCGTGTACGTCTAAACGTGTAGCCTCAAAAGAGAAGGCACAGGAGAGTTTTCTCTCGAAAGAATATGTAAGAATACCACGTTTTAAGGAAATACAGAGTTGCAGAGTAAAGACAAATATGTACGTATTGGCAACACCTTACGAGAAAAAATAAGGCATCGTACAAAATTAGTCTGTATCTCCTAAACAACACGTTGTAACTGAAAAGGATTTGGTGTGGCGTGTATGTCTAAACGTGTAGCCTCAAAAGAGAACCAACAAGAGAATTTTCTTTGGTCAAAATTTTTCAGAAAACCACGTTTTAAGGAAATCCCGCATCTTGCGAAATTATCTTGTTTTTCCTAAACAACACGTTGTAACTCGAAAAGCTTTGGTGTTGCCTGTATGTCTAAGCGTGTAGCCTCAAGAGAGAAGGCACAGGAGAGTTTTTTCTCGAAAGAATATGTAAGAATACCACGTTTTAAGGAAATACAGTGTTGCAGAGTAAAGACAAATACATTCGTATTGGCAACACTTTACGAGAAGAAATAACGCATCGTACAAAATTAGTCTGTATCTACTAAACAACACGTTGTAACTCGAAAAGATTTGGTGTGGCGTGTACGTCTAAATGTGTAGCCTCAAAAGCGAACCCACAGCAGATTTTTGTTACATCAAAATTTGTCAGAAAACCACGTTTTATGGAAATCCCGCATCTTGCGAAATTATCTTGTTTTTCCTAAACAACACGTTGTAACTCGAAAAGCTTTGGTGTTGCGTGTATGTCTAAGCGTGTAGCCTCAAAAGAGAAGGCACAGGAGAGTTTTCTCTCGAAAGAATATGTAAGAATACCACGTTATAAGTAAATACAGTGTTGCAGAGTAAAGACAAATACGTACGTATTGGAAACACTTTAGGAGAAGAAATATTGCTTCGTGCAAAATTAGCTTGTATCTCCTAAACAACACGTTTAACTCGAAAAGATTTGGTGTCACCTGTATGTCTAAACGTGTAGCCTCAAAAGAGAACCCACAGGAGAACTTTCTTTCATCAAATTTTGCCAGAAAACCACATTTTAAAGAAATCCCACATCGTGCGAAATTATCTTGTTTTTCCTAAACAACATGTCGTAACTCGAAAAGCTTTGGTGTTGCGTGTATGTGTAAGCGTGTAGCCTCAAAAGAGAAGGCACAGGAGAGTTTTCTCTCGAAAGAATATGTAAAAATACCACGTTATAAGGAAAGACAGTGTTGCAGAGTAAAGACAAATACTTATGTATAGGAAACACTTTACGAGAAGAAATAACGCATCCTACAAAATTAGCTTTTATCTCCTAAACAACACGTTGTAACTCGAAATATTTTGTGTGGCGTGTACATCTAAACGTGTAGCCTCAAAAGAGAAGGCACAGGAGAGTTTTCTCTCGAAAGAATATGTAAGAATACCACGTTTTAAGGAAATACAGAGTTGCAGAGTAAAGATAAATATGTACGTATTGGCAACACCTTACGAGAAAAAATAAGGCATCGTACAAAATTAGTCTGTATCTCCTAAACAACATGTTGTAACTGAAAAAGATTTGGTGTGGCGTGTACGTCTAAACGTGTAGCCTCAAAAGAGAACCCACAGGCAAATTTTCTTTTGTCAAAATTTTTCAGAAAACCACGTTTTGAGGAAATCCAGCATCTTGCGAAATTATCTTGTTTTTCCTAAACAACACGTTGTAACTCGAAAAGCTTTGGTGTTGTGTGTATGTCTAAGCGTGTAGCCTCAAAAGAGAAGGCACAGGAGAGTTTTTTCTCGAAAGAATATGTAAGAATACCACGTTTTAAGGAAATATCGTGTTGCAGAGTAAAGACAAATACATATGTATTGGCAACACTTTACGAGAAGAAATGACGCATCGTACAAAATTAGTCTGTATCTCCGAAACAAAACGTTGTAACTCGAAAAGATTTGGTGTGGCGTGTACGTCTAAACGTGTAGCCTCAAAAGAGAACCCACAGGAGAATTTTCTTAGGTCAAAATTTGTCAGAAAACCTCGTTTTAAGGAAATCCCGCATCTTGCGAAATTATCTTGTTTTTCCTAAACAACACGTTATAACTAGAAAAGCTTTGGTGTTGCGTGTGCATCTAAGCGTGTAGCCTCAAAAGGGAATGCACAGGAGAGTTTTATCTTGAAAGAATATGTAAGAATACCACGTTATAAGGAAATACAGTGTTGCAGAGTAAAGACAAATACGTAGGTATTGGAAATACTTTACGAGAAGAAATAACTCTTTGTGCAAAATTAGCTTGTATCTCCTAAACAACACGTTGTAACTCGAAATGATTTGGTGTGGCGTGTACATCTAAACGTGTGGCCTCAAAAGAGAACCCACGGGATAATTTTCTCTTGTCAAAATTTGTCAGAAAACCACGTTTTATGGAAATCCCTCATCGTGCGAAATTATCTAGTTTTTCATAAACAACACGTTATAACTTGAAAAGCTTTGGTGTTGCGTGTATGTCTAAGTCTATAGCCTCAATAGAGAATGCACAGGAGAGTTTTCTCTCGAAAGAATATGTTAAAATACCACGTTATAAGGAAATACAGAGTTGCAGAGTAAAGACAAATAGGTATGTATTGGAAACACTTTACGAGAAGAAATAACGCATTGTACAAAATTAGCTTGTATCTCCTAAACAACACGTTGTAACTCGAAAGGATTTGGTGTGGCCTGTACGTCTAAATGTGTAGCCTCAAAAGAAAACCCACGGGATAATTTTCTTTCGTTAAAATTTTTCAGAAAACCACATTTTATGGAAATCCCGCATCGTTCGAAATTATCTTGTTTTTCCTAAACAACATATTGTAACTCGAAAATCTTTTGTTTGCGTGTATGTCTAAGGGTGTAGCCTCAAAAGAGAAGGCACAGGAGAGTTTTCTCTCGAAAGAATATGTAAGAATACCACGTTATAAGGAAATACAGTGTTGAAGAGTAAAGAAAAATACGTACATATTGGAAACACTTTAGGAGAAGAAATAAGGCATCGTACAAAATTAGCTTGTATCTCCTAATCAACACGTTGTAACTCGAACTGATTTGGTGTGCTGTTTACATCTAAACGTGTAGCCTCCAAAGAGAACCCACAGGAGAATTTTGTTTCGTCAAAATTTGTCAGAAAACCACGTTTTAAGGAAATACCGCATCGTGTGAAATTACCTTGTTTTTCCTAAACAAGACGTTGTATCTCGAAAAGCTTTGGTGTTGTGTGTAGGTCTAAGCGTGTAGCCTCAAAAGAGAATGCAGAGGAGAGTTTTCTCTCGAAAGAATATGTAAGAATACCACGTTATAAGTACATACAGTGTTGCAGAGTAAAGATAAATAGGTACGTATTGTAAATACTTTATGAGAAGAATTAATGCATGGTACAAAATTAGCTTGTATCTCCTAAACAACTCCTTGTAACTCGAAAGGATTTGGTGTGGCTCGTACGTATACATGTGTAACCTCAAAAAAGAACCCACAGGAGAACTTTCTTTCGTCGAAATTTGTCCAAAAACCACGTTTTAGGGAAATCTCTCATCGTGCAAAATTATCTTGTTTTTCCTAAACAACACGTTGTAACTCAAAAAGCTTTGGTGTTGCTTGTATGTCTGAGCTTGTAGCCTCTAAAGAGAACGCACAGGAGAGTTTTCTCTCGAAAGAACATGTAAGAATACAACGTTATAAGGAAATACAGTGTTGCAGAGTAAAGACAAATACGTACGTATTGGAAACACTTTACGAGAAGAAATAACGCATCGTAAAAAATTAGCTTGTATCTCCTAAACAACACGTGGTAACTCGAAAGGATTTGGTGTGGCGTGTACTTCTAAACGTGTAGCCTCAAAAGAGAACCCACAGGAGAATTTTCTTTCATCAAAATTTGTCAGAAAACCACGTTTTAAGGTAATCCTGCATTGTGCGAAATTATCTTGTTTTTCCTAAACAACACGTTGTAACTCGAAAAGCTTTGGTATTGCCTGTATGTCTAAGTGTGTAGCCTCAAAAGGGAACGCACAGGATAGTTTTCTCTCGAAATAATATGTAAGAATACCACGTTATAAGGAAATACAATGTTGCAGAGTCAAGACAAATACGTACGTATTGGAAACACTTTACGAGAAGAATTAACGCATCGTAAAAAATTAGCTTGTATCTCCTAAACAACACGTTGTAACTCGAAAAGATTTGGTGTGGTATGTACATCTAAACGTGTAGCCTCAAAAGAGAACCCACAGGAGAATTTTCTTTATTCAAAATTTTTCAGAAAACCACGTTTTAAGGAAATCCCGCATCGTGCGAAATCATCTATTTTCCAAAACAGCATGTTGTAACTCGAAAAGCTTTGGTGTTGCATGTATGTGTAAGTGTGGAGCCTCAAAAGTGAAGGCACAGGAGAGTTTTCTCTCGAAAGAATATGTAAGAATACCACGTTATAAGGAAATGCAATTTTGCAGAGTAAAGACAAATAAGTGCATATTGGAAACACTTTACGAGAAGAAATAACGCATCGTATAAAATTAGCTTGTATCTCCGAAACAACACGTTGTAACTCGAAAATATTTGGTGTGACGTGTACATCTAAAGTGTAACCTCAAACGAGAACCCACAGCAGAATTTTGTTTCATCAAAATTTGTCAGAAACCACGTTTTAAGGAAATCTCGCATCGTGCGAAATTATCTTGTTTTTCCTAAACAACATGTTGTAACTCAAAAAGCTTTGGTGTTGCGTGTATGTCTAAGCTTGTAGCCTCAAAAGAGAACGCACAGGAGAGTTTTCTCTCGAAAGAATATGTAAGAATACCACGCTATAAGGAAATACAGTGTTGCAGAGTAAAGACAACTACATACGTATTGGAAACACTTTAAGAGAAAAAATAACACATCGTACAAAATTAGCTTGTATCTCCTAAACAACACGTTGTAACTCGAAAAGATTTGGTGTGGCTCATACCTCTACACGTGTAGCCTCAAAAGAGAACCCACAGGAGAACTTTCTTTCATCAAATTTTTTCAGAAAACCACGTTTTATGGAAATCTCGCATCGTGCGAAATTATCTTGTTTTTCGTAAACAACACGTTGTAACTCGAAAAGCTTTGGCGTTGCATGTTTGTCTAAGCGTGTAGCCTCAAAAGAGAATGCACAGGAGAGTTTTCCCTCGAAAGAATATGTAAGAATACCACGTTATAAGGAAATACAGTGTTGCAGAGTAAAGACAAAAAAAGTACGTATTGGAAACTCTATACGAGAAGAAATAATGCATCGTACAATAATTGCTTGTATCTCCTAAACAACACGTGGTAACTCGAAAGGATTTGGTGTGGCGTGTATGTCTAAACGTGTAGCCTCTAAAGAGAACCCACGGGAGAATTTTTTCCTCCAAATTTGTCAGAAAACCACGTTTTAAGGAAATCCCGCATCGTGCAAAATTATCTTGTTTTTCATAAACAACACGTTGTAACTCGAAAAGAGTTGGTGTTGACTGTATGTCTAAGTGTGTAGCCTCAAAGGGGAACACACAGGATAGTTTTCCCTCTAAAGAATATGTAAGAATACCACGTTATAAGGAAATACAATGTTGCAGAGTAAAGACAAACGCGTACTTCTTGGAAACACTTTATGAGAAGAATTAACGCATCGTAAAAAATTAGCTTGTATCTCCTAAACAACACGTTGTAACTCGAAAAGATTTGGTGTTGCATGTACATCTAAACGTGTAGCCTCAAAAGAAAACCCACAGGAGATTTTTCTTTCATCAAAATTTGTCAGAAACCACGTTTTAAGGAAATCTCGCATCGTGCGAAATTATCTTGTTTTTCCTAAACAACACGTTGTAACTCGAAAACCTTTGGTGTTGCGTGTATATCTAAGCATGTAGCCTCAAAAGAGAACGCACAGGAGAGTTTTCCCTCGAAATAATATGTACGAATACCACGTTATAAGGAAATACAATGTTGCAGAGTAAAGACAAATAAGTACGAATTGGAAACACTTTACGAGAAGAAATAAGGCATCGTAAAAAATTGGCTTGTATCTCCTAAACAACACGTTGTACCTCGAAAAGATTTGGTGTGGCTCATACGTCTACACGTGTAGCCTCAAAAAAGAACGAACAGGAGTACTTTCTTTCGTTAAAATTTCTCAGGAAACCACGTTTTAAGGAAATACCGCATCATGCAAAATTATCTTGTTTTTCCTAAACAGCATGATGTAACTCGAAAAGCTTTGGTGTTGCATGTATGTCTAAGCGGGTAACCTCTAAAGAGAACGCACAGGATAGTTTTCTCTCGAAAGAATATGTAAGAATACTACGTTATTAGGAAATACAATGTTGCAGAGTAAAAACACATACGTACCTATTGGAAAAACTTTACAAGAAGAATTAACGCATCGTACAAAATTAGCTTGTATCTCCTAAACAACACGTGGTAACTCGAAAGGATTTGGTGTGGTGTGTACGTCTAAACATGTAGCCTCAAAAGAGAACCCACAGGAGAATTTACTTTCATCAACATTTTTCAGAAAACCACGTTTTAAGGAAATCCCGCATCATGCGAAATGATCTTCTTTTTCCAAAACAACATGTTGTACCTCGAAAAGCTTTGGTGTTGCGTGTATGTGTAAGCATGGAGCGACAAAAGGGACAGCACAGGAGAGTTTTCACTCGAAAGAATATGTAAGAATACCACATTATAAGGAAATACAATTTTGCAGAGTAAAGACAAATAAGTACTTATTGGTAACACTTTACGAGAAGAAATAACGCATCATTCAAAATTAGCTTGTATCTCCTAAACAACACGTTGTAACTCGAAAAGATTTGGTGTGACGTGTATGTCTAAATGTGTAGCCTCAAAAGAGAACCCACAGGAGAATTTTCTTTCATCAAAATTTGTCAAAAACCAGGTTTTAAGGAAATCTCGCATCGTGCGAAATTATCTTGTTTTTCCTAAACAACACGTTGTAACTCGAAAAGCTTTGGTGTTGCGTGTATTTCTAAGCTTTTAGCCTCAAAAGAGAACGCACAGGAGAGTTTTCTCTCGAACGAATATGTAAGAATACCACGTTATAAGAAAATACAGTGTTGCAGAGTAAAGACAAATACGTATGTATTGGAAACACTTGAAGAGAAGAAATAACGCATCATATAAAATTAGCTTGTATCTCCTAAACAACACGTTGTAACTCGAAAAGATTTGGTGTGGCTCGTACCTCTACACGTGTAGCCTCAAAAGAGAACCCACAGGAGAACTTTCTTTCGTCAAAATTTTTCAGAAAACCACGTTTTATGGAAATCTCGCTTCAAGCGAAATTATCTTGTTTTTCCTAAAAAACACATTGTAACTCGAAAAGCTTTGGCGTTGCGTGTTTGTCTAAGCGTGTAGCCTCAAAGAGAACGCACAGGAGAGTTTTCCCTCGAAATAATATGTAAGAATACCACGTTATAAGGAAATACAGTGTTGCAGAGTAAAGACAAATAAGTACGTATTGGAAACACTTTACCAGAGGAAATAATGCATTGTTCAAAATTTGCTTGTATCTCCTAAACAACACGTTGTAACTCGAAAAGATTTGGTGTGGCTCATAAGTCTACACGTGTAGCCTCAAAAGAGAATGCACAGGAGAACTTTCTTTCGTCAATATTTCTCAGGAAACCACGTTTTAAGGAAATCCCGCATCGTGCAAAATTATCTTGTTTTTCCTAAACAACACTATGTAACTCGAAAATCTTTGGTGTTGCATGTATGTCTAAGTGTGTAGCCTCAAAAGAGAACGCACAGGAGAGTTTTCCCTCGAAAGAATATGTAAGAATACCACGTTATAAGGAAATACAGTGTAGCAGAATAAAGACAAATACGTACGTATTGGAAACACTTTACAAGAAGAAATAAAGCATCGTAAAAAATTTGCTTGTATCTCCTAAACATCTTGTAACTTGAAAAGATTTGGTGTGGCTCGTACGTCTAAAAGTGTAGCCTCCAAAGAGAACCCACAGGAGAATTTTCTTTCGTCAAAATTTGTCAGAAAACCACGTTTTAAGGAAATCCCGCATCGTGCAAAATTATCTTGTTTTTCCAAAACAACACGTTGTAACTCGAAAAGCTTTGGTGTTGCGTGTATGTCAAAGCATGTAGCCTCTAAAGAGAACGCACAGGAGAGTTTTCTCTCGAAAGAACATGTAAGAATACAACGTTATAAGGAAATACATTGTTGCAGAGTAAAGA
This sequence comes from Apodemus sylvaticus, assembly GCF_947179515.1. NCBI lineage: Eukaryota > Metazoa > Chordata > Mammalia > Rodentia > Muridae > Apodemus > Apodemus sylvaticus. Next base: position 2,850,911 of record NW_026263195.1, read on the forward strand.
CAAATACATACGTATTGGAAACACTTTATGAGAAGAAATAACACATCGTACAAAATTAGCTTGTATCTTCTAAACAACACGTGATAACTCGAAAGGATTTGGTGTCGCGTGCACGTCTAAACGTATAGCCTCAAAAGAGAACCCACAGGAGAATTTTCTTTCGTCAAAATTTGTCAGAACACAACGTTTTAAGGAAATCCCGCATCATGCGAAATTATCTTGTTTTTCATAAACAACACGTTGTAACTCGAAAAGCTTTGGTGTTGCCTGTATGTCTAAGTGTGTAGCCTCAAAAGGGAACGCAAAGGATAGTTTTCTCTCGAAAGAATATGTAGGAATACCACGTTATAAGGAAATACAATGTTGCAGAGTAAAGACAAATACGTACGTATTGGAAACACTTTACGAGAAGAAATAAGGCATCGTACAAATTAGCTTGTATCTCCTAAACAACACAGTGGTAACTCGAAAGGATTTTGGTGTGACGTGTACGTCTAAACGTGTAGCCTCAAAAGAGAACCCACAGGAGAATTTTCTTTCGTTAAAATTTTCAGAAAACACGTTTTAAGGAAATCCCGCATTGTGGGATATCATCTTCTTTTTCCTAAACAACATGTTGTAACCTCGAAAAGCTTTGGTGTTGCGTGTACTTGTAAGCATGGAGCCTCCAAAGGGAAAGCACAGGAGAGTTTTCTCTCGAAAGAAAATGTAAGAATACCACGTTATAAGGAAATACAATTTTCCAGAGTAAAGACATATAAGTACATATTGGTAACACTTTATGAGAAGAAATAACGCATCATTCAAAATTAGCTTGTATCTCCTAAACAACACGATGTAACTCGAAAGGATTTGGTGTGACGTGTATGTCTAAACGTGTAGCCTCAAAAGAGAACCCACAGGAGAATTTTCTTTCATCAAAATTTGTCAGAAACTACGTTTTGAGGAATTCTCGCATTCTGCAAAATTATCTTGTTTTTCCTAAACAACACGTTGTAAATCAAAACCTTTGGTGTTGCGTGTATGTCTAAGCATGTAGCCTCAAAAGAGAATGCACAGGAGAGTTTTCTCTCGAAAGAATATGTAAGAATACCACGTTATAAGGAAATACAGTGTTGCAGAGTATAGACAAATTCGTACATATTGGAAACACTTTAAGAGAAGAAATAACACATCGTACAAAATTAGCTTGTATCTCCTAAGCAACACGTTGTAACTCGAAAAGATTTGGTGTGGCTCGTACCTCTACACGTGTAGCCTCAAAAGAGAACCCACAGGAGAACTTTCTTTTGTCAATTTTTTCAGAAAACCACGTTTTATGGAAATCTCGCATCGTGCAAAATTATCTTGTTTTTCGCCAAAACAACACGTTGTAACTCGAAAAGCTTTGGTGTTGCGTGTATGTCTAAGCGTGTATCCTCTAAAGAGAACACACAGGAGAGTTTTCTCTCGAAAGAACATGTAAGAATACAACGGTATAAGGAAATACAGTGTTGCAGAGTAAAGACAAATACTTACTTATTGGAAACACTTTACGAGATGAAATAACACATCATACAAAATTAGCTTGTATCTCCTAAACAACACGTGGTAACTCAAAAGGATTTGGTGTGGCATGTACCTCTAAACATGTAGCCTCAAAAGAGAACCCACAGGACTATTTTCTTTCATCAAAATTTGTCAGAAAAACCCACGTTTTAAGGAAATTACCGCATCGTGCGAAATCATCTTGTTTTTCATAAACAACAACGTTATACCTCGAAAAAGCTTTGGTGTTGCCTTTATGTCTAAGTGTGTAGCCTCAAAAGGGAATGCACAGGATAGTTTTCTCTCGAAAGAATGTGTAAGAATACCACGTTATAAGGAAATACAGTGTTGCAGAGTAAAGACAAATACGTACATATTGGAAACACTTTACGAGAAGTATTAACGCATCATACAAAATTAGCTTGTATCTCCTAAACAATATGTTGTATCTCGGAAAGATTTGGTGTGGCTTGTACGTCTAAAACATGTAGCCTCAAAAGAGAACCCACAGCAGAATTTTCTTTTCGTCAAAATTTATCAGAAAACCACGTTTTAAGGAAATCCCGCATCGTGGGAAATCATCTTCTTTTTCCTAAACAATATGTTGTAACTCGAAAAGCTTTGGTGTTGCATGTATGTGTAAGCGTGGAGCCTCAAAAGAGAAGGCACAGGAGAGTTTTCTCTCGAAAGAATATGTAAGAATACCACGTTTTTACGAAATACAATTTTGCAGAGTAAAGACAAATAAGTACATATTGGAAACACTTTAGGATGAAGAAATAACGCATCGTACAAAATTAGCTTGTATCTCCTAAACAACACGTTGTAAATCGAAAAGATTTGGTGTGACGTGTATGTCTAAACGTGTACCCTCAAAAGAGAACCGACAGGAGAATTTTCTTTCATCAAAATTTGTCAGAAACCACGTTTAAGGAAATCTCGCATCGTGCGAAATTATCTTGTTTTTCCTTAAAAACACGTTGTAACTCGAAAAGCTTTGGTGTTGCGTGTATATCTAAGCTTGTAGCCCTCACAAGAGAACGCACAGGAGAATTTTTTCTCGAAAGAATATGGAAGAATACCACGTTATAAGGAAATACAGTGTTGCAGAGTAAAGACAAATACGTACCTATTTGAAACACTTTATAAGAAGAAATAACGCATCGAACAAAAATTAGCATTGTATCTCCTAAACAACACGTTGTAACTCGAAAAGATTTGGTGTGGCTCGTTCTTCTACACGTGTAGCCTCAAAGAGAACCCACAGGAGAACTTTCTTTCTTCAAAATTTTCAGAAAACCACGATTTATGGAAATCTTGCATCGTGCGAAATTATCTTGTTTTTCCTAAACAACACTTTGTAACTCGAGAAAGCTTTGGCGTTGCGTGTTTGTCTAAGCGTGTAGCCTCAAAAGAGAATGCACAGGAGAGTTTTCCCTCGAAAGAATATGTAAGAATAACACGTTATAAGGAAATACAGTGTTGTAGAGTAAAGACAAATAAGTACGTATTGGAAACACTTACTGAGAAGAAATAACGCATAGTACAAAATTTGCTTCTATCTCCTAAACAACACGTTGTAACTTGAAAAGATTTGGTGTGGCTCGTACGTATGCACGTGTAACCTCAAAAGAGAACCCACAGGAGAACTTTCTTTCATCAAAATTTGTCAGAAAACCACGTTTTAAGGAAATCCCGCATCGTGCAAAATTATCTTGTTTTTCCTAAACAACAAGTTGTAACTCAAAAAGCTTTGGTGTTGCGTGTATGTCTAAGCGAGTAGCCTCTAAAGAGAACACACAGGAGAGTTTTCTCTCGAAAGAACATGTAAGAATACAACGTTATAAGGAAATACAGTGTTGCAGAGTAAAGGCAAATAAATACATATTGGAAACAACTTTACCAGAAGAAATAACGCATCATATAAATTAGATTGTATCTCCTAAACAACATGTGGTAACTCAAAAGGATTTGGTGTGGCGTGTACGTCTAAAACGTGTAGCCTTAAAAGAGAACCCCACAGGAGATTTTTCTTTCATCAAAATTTGTTAGAAACCACGTTTTAAGGAAATCCCGCATCGTGCGAAATTACCTTCTTTTTCCTAAACAACACGTTGTAACTTGAAAAGCTTTGGTGTTGCGTGTATGTCTAAGCGTGTAAGCGCAAAAGAGAATGCACAGGAGAGTTTTCTCTCGAAAGAATATGTAAGAATACCACATTATAAGGAAATACAGTGTTGCAGAGTAAAGACAACTACGTATGTATTGGAAACTCTTTATGAGAAGAAATTACCCATTGTACAAAAATAGCTTGTATCTCCTAAACAACATGTTGTAACTCGAAAAGATTTTGTGTGGCTCGTACTTCTACATGTGAGCCTCAAAAGAGAACCCACAGGAAAACTTTCTTTCTCAAGATATTTCAGAAAACCACGTTTTAAGGAAATCTCGCATTGTGCGAAATTATCTTGTTTTTCCTAAACAACACGTTGTAACTCGAAAAGCTTTGGCGGTCGTGTGTTTGTCTAAGCGTGTAGCCTCAAAGGAGAACACACAGGAGAGTTTTCCCTCGAAAGAATATGTAAGAATACCATGTTATAAGGAAATACAGTGTTGCAGAGTAAAGACAAATAAGTACTTATTGGAAACACTTTACGAGAAGAAATAACGCATCTTACAAAATTTGCTTGTATCTCCTAAACAACACGTTCTAACTCGAAAAGATTTGGTGTGGCTCGTACGTCTACACGTGTAGCCTCAAAAGAGTACCCACAGAAGAACTTTCTTTCGTCAAATTTGTCAGAAAACAACGTTTTAAGGAAATCCCACATCGTGCAAAATTATCTTGTTTTTCCTAAACAACACGTTGTAACTCAAAAAGCTTTGGTGTTGCGTGTATGTCTAAGCATGTAGTCTCTACAGAGAACGCACAGGAGAGTTTTCTCTCGAAAGAACATGTAAGAATAAAACATTATAAAGAAATACAGTGTTGCAGAGTAAAGACAAATATGTACGTATTGGAAAGACTTTACGAGAAGAAATAACGCATCGTACAAAATTAGCTTGTATCTCCTAAACAACACGTGGTAACTCGAAAGGATTTGGTGTGGTGTGTACTTCTAAATCTGTATCCTCAAAAGAGCACCCACAGGAGAATTTTCTTTCTTCAAAATTTGTCAGAAAACCACGTTTTAATGAAATCCTGCATCGTGCGAAATTATCTTGATTTTCCTAAACAACACGTTGTAACTCGAAAAGCTTTGGAGTTGCCTGTATGTCTAAGTGTGTAGCCTCAAAAGGGAACGCACAGGATAGTTTTTTCTCGAAATAATATGTAAGAATATCACGTTATAAGGAAATAGAATGTTGCAGAGTAAAGACAAATATGTACGTATTGGAAACACTTTAGGAGAAGAATTAACACATTGTACAAAATTAGCTTGTATCTCCTAAACAACATGTTGTAACTTGAAAAGATTTGGTGTGGCATGTACGCCTAAAAGTGTAACCTCAAAAGAGAACCCACAGGAGAATTTTCTTTTGTCAAAATTTGTCAGAAAACCACGTTTTAAGTAAATCCCGCATCGTGGGAAATCATCTTCTTTTTCCTAAACAACATGTTGTAACAGGAAAAGCTTTGGTGTTGCGTGTATGTGTAAGCGTGGAGCCTCAAAAGAGAAGGCACAGGAGAGTTTTCTCTCAATATGTAAGAATACCACGTTTTTACGAAATACAATTTTGCAGAGTAAAGACAAATAAGTACATATTGGAAACACTTTATGAGAAGAAATAACCCATCGAACAAAATTAGCTGTCTTTACTCTGCAACACTGTATTTCCTTATAACGTGGTATTCTTACATATTCTTTCGAGAGAAAACTCTCCTGTGCCTTCTCTTTTGAGGCTACACACTTAGACATACACGCAACACGAAAGCTTTTCGAGTTACAACGTGTTGTTTAGGAAAAACAGGATAATTTCGCACGATGCGGGATTTCCTTAAAACGTGATTTTCTGAAAAATTTTGACAAAAGAAAATTCTCCTTTGGGTTCTCTTTTGATGCTACACGTTAAGACGTACACGCCACAACAATTCTTTTCGAGTTACAACGTGTAGTTTTGGAGATACAAGCTAATTTTGTACGATGCGTTATTTCTTCTAGTAAAGTGTTTCCAATAATTACGTATTTGTCTTTACTCTGCAAAACTGTATTTCGTTATAACATGGTATTCTTACATATTCTTTCGAGAGAAAATTCTCCTCTGCCTTCTCTTTTGAGGCTACACATTTAGACATACACGCAACATGAAAGCTTTTCGACTTACAACGTGTTGTTTAGGAAAAACAAGATAATTTCGCACGATGCGGGATTTCCTTAAAACGTGATTTTCTGAAAAATTTTGACGAAAGAAAATTCTCCTTTCGGTTCTCTTTTGAGGCTACACGTTTAGACGTTCATGCCACACCAATGCTTTTCGAGTTACAACGTGTAGTTTTGGAGATACAAGCTAATATTTTACGATGCATTATTTCTTCTCGTAAAGTGTTTCCAATACGTACATATATGTCTTTACTCTGCAAAATTGTATTTCCTTATAACGTGGTATTCTTACACATTCTTTCGAGAGAAAACTCTCCTGTGCCTTCTGTTTTGAGGCTACACACTTAGACATACACGCAACACGAAAGCTTTTCGAGTTACAACGTGTTGTTTAGGAAAAACAAGATAATTTCGCATGATGCGGATTTCCTTAAAACGTGAGTTTCTGAAAAATTTTGACGAAAGAAAATTCTCCTTTGGGTTCTCTTAAAATTCTCCTTTGGGTTTTCTTTTGAGGCTACACGTTTAGACGTACACGCCACACCAAATCTTTTCGAATTACAACGTGTTGTTTAGGACATACAAGCTAATTTTGCAAGATGCGTTATTTCTCTCATAAAGTGCTTCCAATATGTACGTATTTTTCTTTACTCTGCCACACTGTATTTCCTTATAACGTGGTATTCTTACATATTCTTTCGAGAGAAAACTCTCCTGTGCGTTCTCTTTTGGGGCTACACGCTTAGACATACATGCAACACCAAAGCTTTTCGAGTTAAAACGTGTTGTGTAGGAAGAACAAGATAATTTCTCACGATGCGGGATTTCCTTAAAACGTGGTTTTCTTAAAAATTTTGACGAAAGAAAATTGTCCTGTCGGTTCTCTTTTGAGGCTACACATTTAGAAGTACATGCCACACCAAATCTTTTCGAGTTACAACGTGTTGTTTAGGAGATACAATCTAATTTTGTACGATGCTTTATTTCATCTCTTAAAGTTCATGGGTTTCCAATACATACATATTTGTCTTTACTCTGCAACACTGTATTTCCTTATAACGTGGTATTCTTACATATTCTTTCGAGAGAAAACTCTCCTGTGCGTCCTCTTTTGAGGCTACACGCTTAGACATACACGCAACACCAAAGCTTTTCGCATTACAACGTGTTGTTTAGGAAAAACAAGATAATTTCGCACGATGAGGGATTTCCTCAATACGTGGTTTTCTGACAAATTTTGACCAAAGAAAATTCTCCTATGGGTTCTCTTTTGAGACCACACGTTTAGACATACAGGCCACACCAAATCTTTTTAAGTTACAACGTGTTGTTTAGGAGATACAAGCTAATTTTGTACGATGCGTTATTTCTTCTTGTAAAGTTTTTCCAATAAGTAAGTATTTGTCTTTACTCTGCAACACTGTATTTCCTTATAACGTGGTATTCTTAAATATTTTTTCGAGAGAAAACTCTTCTGTGCGTTCTCATTTGAGGCTACAGGCTTAGACATACACGCAACAGCAAAGATTTTCGAGTTACAAAGTGTTGTTTAGGAAGAACAAGATAATTTCTCACAATTCGGGATTTCCTTAAAACGTGGTTTTCTGACAAATTTTGACGTAAGAAAATTCTCCTGTGGGTTCTCTTTTGAGGCTACACGTTCAGACGTACACGCCACACTAAATCTTTTTGAGTTACCACGTGTTGTTTCGGAGATACAAGCTAATTTTGTACCATGCGTTATTTCTTCTCTTAATGTGTTTCCAATACGTACGTATTTGTCATTACTCTGCAGCTATATATTTCCTTATAACGTGGTATTCCTACATATTCTTTTGAGAAAAAATTCTCCTTTGCATTCTCTTTTGAGGCTACACGCTCAGACATACACGCAACACCAAAGCTTTTCTAGTTACAACGTGTTGTTTAGGAAAAACAAGATAATTTCGCAAGATATGGGATTTCCTTAAAACGTGGTTTTCTGACAAATTTTGACTAAAGAAAATTCTCCTGTGGGTTCTATTTTGAAGGCTACACGTTTAGACGTACACGCTACACCAAATCTTTTCGAGTTACAACGTGTTGTTGAGGATATACAAGCTAATTTTGTACTATGTGTTATTTCTTCTCGTAAAGTTTAAGTGTTTCCAATAAGTATGTATTTGTCTTTACTCTGCAACACTGTATTTCCTTATAACGTGGTATTCCTACATATTCTTTCGGGAGAAAACTCTCCTGTGCATTCTCTTTTGAGGCTACACGCTTAGACATACACACAACACGAAAGCTTTTCGAGTTACAACATGTTGTTTAGGAAAAACAAGATAATTTCGCACGATGCAATATATCCTTAAAACGTGGTTTTCTGACAAATTTTGACAAAAGAAATCTCTCCTGTGGGTTCTCTTTTGAGGCTACACGTTTAGACATACACGCCACACCAAATCTTTTCGAGTTACAGTGTGTTGTTTAGGAGATACAAGCTAATTTTGCATGATGCGTTATTTCTTCTCCTAAAGTTTTTCCAATAAGTACATATTTGTCAATACTCTGCAACACTGTATTTCCTTATAACGTGGTATTCTTACATATTCTTTTGAGAGAAAACTATCCTGTGCGTTCTCTTTGGAGGCTACACGCTTAGACATACACGCAACACCAAAGCTTTTCGAGTTACAACGTGTTGATTAGGAAAAACAAGATTATTTCGCACGATGCGGGATTTCCTTAAAATGTGGTTTTCTGACAAATTTTGACGTAAGAAAATTCTCCTGTGGGTTCTCTTTTGAGGCTACCCATTTAGACGTACACGCCACACCAAATCTTTTTGAGTTACCACGTGTTGTTTCGGAGATACAAGCTAATTTTGTACCATGCGTTATTTCTTCTCATAATGTGTTTCCAATACTTTCGTATTTGTCTTTACTCTGCAGCAATATATTTCCTTATAACATGGTATTCTTACATATTCTTTCGAGAGAAAACTCTCCTGTGCATTCTCTTTTGAGGCTACACACTTAGACATACACGCAACACCAAAGCTTTTCTAGTTACAACGTGTTGTTTAGGAAAAATAAGATAATTTCTCACGATGCGGGATTTCCTTAAAACGTGGTTTTCTGACAAATTTTGACGAAAGAAAACTCTCCTGTGTGTTCTCTTTTGAGGCTACACGTTTAGACGTAGACACCACACCAAATCTTTTCGAGTTACAACGTGTTGTTTAGGACATACAAGCTAATTTTGCAATATGCGTTATTTCTCTCATAAAGCTCTTCCAATATGTACGTATTTGTCTTTACTCTGCCACACTGTATTTCCTTATAACGTGGTATTCTTATATATTCTTTTGAGAGAAAACTCTCCTGTGCGTTCTCTTTTAGGGCTACATGCTTAGACATACACCCAACATCAAAGCTTTTCGAGTTAAAACGTGTTGTTTAGGAAGAACAAGATAATTTCTCACGATGCTGTATTTCCTTAAAACGTGGTTTTCTGAAAAAATTTGACAAAAGAAAATTGTCCTGTGGGTTCTCTTTTGAGGCTACACGTTTAGACGTACAGGCCACACCAAATCTTTTCGAGTTACAATGTGTTGTTTAGGAGATATAAGCTAATTTTGTACGTTGCTTTATTTCATCTCGTAAAGTTTGTGGGTTTCCAATACATACGTATCTTTCTTTACTCAGCAATACTGTATTTCCTTACAACGTGGTATTCTTACATATTCTTTCGAGAGAAAACTCTCCTGTGCGTTCTCTTTGGAGGCTACACGCTTAGACATACACGCAACACCAAAGCTTTTCGACTTACAACGTATTGTTTAGGAAAAACAAGATAATTTCGCACGATGCTGGATTTCCTTAAAACGTGGTTTTCTGAAAAATTTTGATGAAAGAAAATTCTCCTGTGGGTTTTCATTTGAGGCTACACGTTTAGACGTACATGCCACACCAAATCTTTTCGAGTTACAACGTGTTGTTTAGGAGATAAAAGCTAATTTTTTACGATGCTTTATATATTCTTGTAAAGTTTAAGAGTTTCCAAAAGGTACGTATTTATCTTTAATTTGCCACAATGTATTTCCTTATAACGTGGTATTCTTACATACTCGTTCGAGAGAAATCTCTCCTGTGCGTTCTCTTTTGAGGCTACATGCTTAGACATACACGCAACAGCAAATATTTTCGAGTAACAATGTGTTGTTTAGGAAAACTAGATAGTTTCGCACGATGCAGGATTTCCTTAATAAGTGGTTTTCTGACAAATTTTGACGAAAGAAAATTCTCCTGTGGGTTCTCTTTTGAGGCTACACGTTTAGACGTACACGCCACACCAAATCTTTTCGAGTTACCACGTGTTGTTTAGGAGATACAAGCTAATTTTGTATGATGCGTTATTTCTTCTCGTAAAGTGTTTCCAATACGTATGTATTTGCCTTTAGTCTGCAACACTGTATTTCCTTATAACGTGGTATTCTTACATATTCTTTCGAGAGAAAACTCTCCTGTGCGTCCTCTTTTGAGGCTACACGCTTAGACATACACGCAACACCAAAGCTTTTCGAGTTACAACATGTTGTTTGGGAAAAACAAGATAATTACGCACGATGAGGGATTTCCTTAATACTTAGTTTTCTGACAAATATTGACCAAAGAAAATTATCCTATGGGTTCTCTTTTGAGACTACACGTTTAGACGTGCAGGCCACACCAAATCTTTTTAAGTTACAACGTGTTGTTTAGGAGACACAAGCTAATTTTGTACGATGCGTTATTTCTTCTCGTAAAGTTTTTCCAATAAGTATGTATTTGTCTTTACTCTGCAACACTCTATTTCCTTATAAGGTGGTATTCTTATGTATTCTTTCGAGAGAAAACTCTCCTCTGCATACTCTTTTGGGGCTACATGCTTAGACATACGCCCAACACCAAAGCTTTTCAAGTTAAAACGTGTTGTTTAGGAAGAACAAGATAATTTCTCACGATGCAGGATTTCCTTAAAACGTGGTTTTCTGACAAATTTTGACGAAAGAAAATTGTCCTGTGGGTTCTCTTTTGAGGCTACACGTTTAGAAGTACAGGCCACACCAAATCTTTTCGAGTTACAAAGTGTTGTTTAGGAGATACAAGCTAATTTTGTACGCTGCTTTATTTCATCTTGTAAAGTTTGTGGGTTTCCAATACATACGTATCTTTCTTTACTCTGCAACACTGTATTTCCTTACAACGTGGTATTCTTACATATTCTTTCTAGAGAAAACTCTCCTGTGCATTCCCTTTGGAGGCTACACGCTTAGACATACACGCAACACCAAAGCTTTTCGACTTACAATGTGTTGTTTAGGAAAAACAAGATAATTTCGCACGATGCTGGATTTCCTTAAAACGTGGTTTTCTGAAAAATTTTGACGAAAAAAAAATCTCCTGTGGGTTTTCATTTGAGGCTACACGTTTAGACGTACATGCCACACCAAATCTTTTCGAGTTACAACGTGATGTTTAGGAGATAAAAGCTAATTTTTTACGATGCTTTATATCTTCTTGTAAAGTTTAAGAGTTTCCAAAAGGTACGTATTTATCTTTAATTTGCCACAATGTATTTCCTTATAACGTGGTATTCTTACATACTCGTTCGAGAGAAATCTCTCCTGTGCGTTCTCTTTTGAGGCTACATGCTTAGACATACACGCAACAGCAAATATTTTCGAGTAACAATGTGTTGTTTAGGAAAACTAGATAGTTTCGCACGATGCAGGATTTCCTTAATAAGTATTTTTCTGACAAATTTTGACGAAAGAAAATTCTCCTGTGGGTTCTCTTTTGAGGCTACACGTTTAGATGTACACGCCACACCAAATCTTTTCGAGTTACAACGTGTTGTTTAGGAGATACAAGCTAATTTTGTACGATGCGTTATTTCTTCTCGTAAAGTGTTTCCAATATGTATGTATTTGCCTTTAGTCTGCAACACTGTATTTCCTTATAACGTGGTATTCTTACATATTCTTTCGAGAGAAAACTCTCCTGTGCATCCTCTTTTGAGGCTACACGCTTAGACATACACGCAACACCAAAGCTTTTCAAGTTACAACGTGTTGTTTAGGAAAAACAAGATAATTTCACACGATGAGGGATTTCCTTAATACGTGGTTTTCTGACAAATATTGACCAAAGAAAATTATCCTATGGGTTCTCTTTTGAGACTACACGTTTAGATGTACTTGCCACACCAAATCTTTTTAAGTTACAACGTGTTGTTTAGGAGACACAAGCTAATTTTGTACGATGCGTTATTTCTTCTCGTAAAGTTTTTCCAATAAGTATGTAATTGTCTTTACTCTGCAACACTGTATTTCCTTATAAGGTCGTATTCTTACATATTCTTTCGAGAGAAAACTCTCCTCTGCATACTCTTTTGGGGCTACATGCTTAGACATACACCCAACACCAAAGCTTTTCAAGTTAAAACGTGTTGTTTAGGAAGAACAAGATAATTTTTCACGATGCGGGATTTCCTTAAAACGTGGTTTTCTGACAAATTTTGAGGAAAGAAAATTGTCCTGTGGGTTCTCTTTTGAGGCTACACGTTTAGAAGTACAGGCCACACCAAATCTTTTCGAGTTACAACGTGTTGTTTAGGAGATACAAGCTAATTTTGTACGATGCGTTATTTCTTCTCGTAAAGTGTTTCCAATAGGTACGTATTTGCCTTTAGTCTGCAACACTGTATTTCCTTATAACGTGGTATTCTTACATATTCTTTCGAGAGAAAACTCTCCTGTGTGTTCCCCTTTGAGGCTACACGCTTAGACATACAGGCAACACCAAAGCTTTTCGCGTTACAACGTGTTGTTTAGGAAAAACCAGATAATTTCGTGCGATGTGGGATTTCCTTAATAAGTGGTTTTCTGACAAATTTTGACCAAGGAAAATTCTCCTATGTGTTCTCTTTTGAGGCTACACGTTTAGATGTACAGGCCACACGTAATCTTTTTAAGTTACAACGTGTTGTTTAGGAGATACAAGCTAATTTTGTACGATAGGTTATTTCTTCTCGTAAAGATTTTCCAATAAGTAAGAATATGTCTTTACTCTGCAACATTGTATTTCCTTATAACGTGGTATTCTTACATATTCTTTCGAGAGAAAACTCTCCTGTGCCTTCTCTTTTGAGGCTACACGCTTAGACATACACACAACACCAAAGCTTTTCGAGTTACGACATTTTGTTTAGGAAAAACAAGATAATTTCGCACAATGAGGGATTTCCTTATAACGTGGTTTTTGGACAAATTTTGACGAAAGAAAATTCTCCTGTGGGTTCTCTTTTGAGGCTACATGTTTAAACGTACACGCCACACCAAATCCTTTCGAGTTACAACGTGTTGTTTAGGAGATACAAGCTAATTTTTTTATGATGCGTTATTTCTTCTCGTAAAGTTTAAGTGTTTCCAATACGTATGTATTTGCCTTTACTCTGCAACACTGTATTTCCTTATAACGTGGTATTCTTACATATTCTTTCGACAGTAAACTCTCCTGTGCATTCTCTTTGGAGGCTACACGCTTCGACATACACGCAACACCAAAGCTTTTCGAGTTACAACGTGTTGTTTAGGAAAAACAAGAAAATTTCGCATGATGCGGGATTTCCTTAAAACGTGGTTTTCTGACAAATTTTGATGAAAGAAAATTCTCCCGTGGGTTCTCTTTTGAGGGTACACGTTTAGACATACACGCCACACCAAATCATTTCGAGTTATAACGTGTTGTTTAGGAGATACAAGCTAATTTTTTACTATGTGTTATTTCTTCTCGTAAAGTTTAAGTGTTTCCAATAAGTATGTATTTGTCTTTACTCTGCAACACTGTATTTCCTTATAACGTGGTATTCCTACATATTCTTTTGGGAGAAAACTCTCCTGTCCATTCTCTTTTGAGGCTACACGCTTAGAAATACACGCAACACTAAAGCTTTTCGAGTTACAACATGTTGTTTAGGAAAAACAAGATAATTTCGCACTATGCGGTATTTCCTTAAAACGTGATATTCTGACAAATTTTAGCGAAGGAAAACTCTCCTGTGGGTTCTCTTTTGAGGCTACACGTTTAGACGTACACGCCACACCAAATCTTTTCCAGTTACAACGTGTTGTTTAGGAGATACAAGCTAATTTTGCATGATGCTTTATTTCTTCTCGTAAAGTGTTTCCAATAAGTATCTTTTTGTCTATACTCTGCAACACTGTATTTCCTTATAACGAGGTATTCTTACATATTCTTTCGAGATAAAACTCTCCTGTGCATGCCCCTTTGAGGCTACGCGCTTAGACATACAAGCAACACCAAAGCTTTTCGAGTTACAACGTGTTGTTTAGGAAAAACTAGATAATTACGCACGATGCGGGATTTCCTTAATAAGTGGTTTTCTGACAAATTTTGACCAAGGAAAATTCCTCTATGGGTTCTCTTTTGAGGCTACACGTTTAGACGTACAGGCCACACCAAATCATTTTAAGTTACAACGTGTTGTTTAGGAGATACAAGCTAATTTTGTACGATGCGTTATTTCTTCTCGTAAAGTTTTTCCAATAAGTAAGTATATGTCTTTACTCTGCAACACTGTATTTACTTATAACGTGGTATTCTTACATATTCTTTCAAGAGAAAACTCTCCAGTGCGTTCTCATTTGAGGCTACACGCTTAGACATATACGCAACACCAAAGCTTTTCGAGTTACAACCTGTTGTTTAGGAAGAACAAGATAATTTCCCATGATGCGGGATTTCCTTAAAACGTGGTTTTCTGACAAATTTTGACGTAAGAAAATTCTCCTGTGGGTTCTCTTTTGAGGCTACACGTTCAGACATACACGCCACACCAAATATTTTTGAGTTACCACGTGTTTTTTCAGAGATACAAGCTAATTTTGTACCATGCGTTATTTCTTCTCATAATGTGTTTCCAATAAGTACGTATATGTCTTTACTCTGCAGCAATATATTTCCTTATAACGTGGTATTCTTACCTATTCTTTCGAGAGAAAACTCTCCTGTGCATTCTCTTTTGAGGCTGCACACTTAGACATACACGCAACACCAAAGCATTTTGAATTACAACCTGTTGTTTAGGAAAAACAAGATAATTTCACACGATGCGGGATTTCCTTAAAACGTGGTTTTCTGAAAAATTTTGACGAAAGAAAATTCTCCTGTGGGTTCTCTTTTGAGGCTACATGTTTAGTTGTAAACGCCACACCAAATCTTTTTGAGTTACAACGTTTTGTTTAGGAGATACAAGCTAATTTTGTAAGATACGTTATTACCTCTCGTAAAGGGTTTCCAATACATATGTATTTGTCTTTACTCTGCAACAGTGTATTTCCATATAACGTGGTATTCTTACATATTCTTTTGAGAGAAAACTCTCCTGTGCATTCTCTTTTGAGGCTACACGCTTAGACATACACGCAACACCAAAGCTTTTCGAGTTACAACATGTTGTTTAGGAAAAACAAGATAATTTCGCACGATGCGGGATTTCCTTAAAACGTGGTTTTCTGACAAATTTTGACGAAAGAAAATTCTCCTGTGGGTTCTCTTTTGAGGGTACACGTTTAGACGTACAAGCCACACCAAATCCTTTCGAGTTATATCGTGTTGTTTAGGAGATACAAGCTTATTTTGTACTATGTGTTATTTCTACTCGTAAAGTTTAAGTGTTTCCAATAAGTATGTATTTGTCTTTACTCTGCAACAATGTATTTCCTTATAATGTGGTATTCCTACATAATCTTTTGGGAGAAAACTCTCCAGTGCGTTCTCTTTTAGGCTACACGCTTAGATATACCCGCAACACCAAACCTTTTCGAGTTACAACATGTTGTTTAGGAAAAACAAGATAATTTCGCACGATGCAGAATTTCTTTAAAACGTGGTTTTGACAAATTTTGACGAAAGAAAACTCTCCTGTGGGTTCCCTTTTGAGGCTACACGTTTATACGTACACGCCACACCAAGTCTTTTTGAGTTACAACGTGTTGTTTAAGACATACACGCTAATTTTGCAAGATGCTTTAGTTCTCTCATAAAGTGCTTCCAATACATACGTATTTGTCTTTACTCTGCCACACTGTATTTCCTTATAACGTGGTATTCTAAATATTCTTTTGAGAGAAAACTCTCCTGTGCGTTCTCTTTTGGGGCTACATGCTTAGACATACACGCAACACCAAAGCTTTTCGAGTTAAAACGTGTTGTTTAGGAAGAACAAGATAATTTCTCACGATGCGGGATTTCCTTAAAACCTGGTTTTCTGACAAATTTTGACGAAAGAAAACTCTCCTGTGGGTTCTCTTTTGAGGCTACACGTTTAGACGTACACGCCACACCAAATCTTTTTGAGTTACAACGTGTTGTTTAGGACAAACAAGCTAATTTTGCAAGATGCGTTATTTCTCTCATAAAGTGCTTCCAATACGTACGTATTTGTCTTTACTCTGCCACACTGTATTTCCTTATAACGTGGTATTCTTACATATTCTTTCGAGAGAAAACTCTCCTGTGTGGTCTCTTTTGGGGCTACACACTTAGACATACACCCAACACCAAAGCTTTTCGAGTTAAAACGTGTTGTTTAGGAAGAACAAGATAATTTCTCACGATGCGGGATTTTCTTAAAACGTGGTTTTCTGACGAATTTTGACAAAAGAAAATTGTCCTGTTGGTTCTCTTTTGAGGCTACACGTTTAGACGTACACGCCACACCAAATCTTTTCGAGTTACAACGTGTTGTTTAGGAGATACAAGCTAATTTTGTACGATGCTTTATTTCATCTCGTAAAGTTTATGGGTTTCCAATACATACATATTTTTCTTTACTCTGCAACACTGTATTTCCTTATAACGTGGTATTCTTACAAATTCTATCGAGAAAAAACTCTCCTGTGCGTTCTCTTTTGAGGCTACATGCTTAGACATACACGCAACACCAAAGCCTTTCGAGTTACAACATGTTGTTTAGGAAAAACAAGATAATTTCGCATTATGCGGGATTTCCGTAAAACGTGGTTTTCTGAAAAATTTTGACGAAAAAAATTCTCCTGTGGGTTCTCTTTTGAGGCTACACGTTTAGACGTACATGCCACACCACATCTTTTCGAGTTACAACGTGTTGTTTAGGAGATACAAGCTAATTTTGTACGATGCTTTATTTCATCTCGTAAAGTTTATGGGTTTCCAATACATATGTATTTGTCTTTACTTTGCAACACTGTATTTCCTTTTAACGTGTTATTCTTACAAATTCTATCGAGATACAACTCTCCTGTGTGTTCTCTTTTGAGGCTACACGCTTAGATATACACGGAACACCAAAGCTTTTCGAGTTACAACATGTTGTTTAGGAAAAACAAGATAATTTCGCACGATGCGGGATTTCCATAAAACGTGGTTTTCTGAAATATTTTGACGAAAGAAAATTCTCCTGTGGGTTCTCTTTTGAGGCTACACGTTTAGACGTACACGCCACACCAAATCTTTTCGAGTTACAACGTGTTGTTTAGGAGATACAAGCTAATTTTTTACGTTGCATTATTTGTTCTCATAAAGTGTTTCCAATACGTACGTATTTGCCTTTACTCTGCAACACTGTATTTCCTTATAAAGTGGTATTCTTACATATTCTTTCGAGAGAAAACTCTCCTGTGCATTCTCTTTTGAGGCTACATGCTTAGACATACACGCAACACCAAAGCTTTTGGAGTTACAACGTGTTGTTTAGGAAAAACAAGATAATTTCGCACGATGCGGGATTTCCTTAAAATGTGGTTTTCTGAAAAATTTTGAAGAAAAAAATTCTCCTGTGGGTTCTCTTTTGAGGCTACACGTTTAGACGTACATGCCACACCACATCTTTTCGAGTTACAACGTGTTGTTTAGGAGATACAAGCTAATTTTGTACGATGCTTTATTTCATCTCGTAAAGTTTATGGGTTTCCAATACATATGTATTTGTCTTTACTTTGCAACACTGTATTTCCTTTTAACGTGTTATTCTTACAAATTCTATCGAGATACAACTCTCCTGTGTGTTCTCTTTTGAGGCTACAAGCTTAGATATACACGGAACACCAAAGCTTTTCGAGTTACAACATGTTGTTTAGGAAAAACAAGATAATTTCGCACGATGCGGGATTTCCATAAAACGTGGTTTTCTGAAAAATTTTGACGAAAGAAAATTCTCCTGTGGGTTCTCTTTTGAGGCTACACGTTTAGACGTACACGCCACACCAAATCTTTTCGAGTTACAACGTGTTGTTTAGGACATACAAGCTAATTTTTTACGTTGCGTTATTTGTTCTCATAAAGTGTTTCCAATACGTACGTATTTGCCTTTACTCTGCAACACTGTATTTCCTTATAAAGTGGTATTCTTACATATTCTTTCGAGAGAAAACTCTCCTGTCCATTCTCTTTTGAGGCTACATGCTTAGACATACACGCAACACCAAAGCTTTTGGAGTTACAACGTGTTGTTTAGGAAAAACAAGATAATTTCGCACGATGCGGGATTTCCTTAAAATGTGGTTTTCTGAAAAATTTTGACGAAAGAAAATTCTCCTGTGGGTTCTCTTTTGAGGCTACACGTTTAGACGTACAGGCCACACCAAATCTTTTTAAGTTACAACGTGTTGTTTAGGAGATACAAGCTAATTTTGTACGATGCGTTATTTCTTCTCGTAAAGTTTTTCCAATACGTAAGTATTTGTCTTTACAACACTGTGTTTCCTAATAATGTGGTATTCTTACATATTCTTTCGAGAAAAAACTCTCCTTTGCATTCTCTTTTGAGGCTACACGCTTAGACATACATGCAACAACAAAGCTTTTCGAATTACAACGTGTTGTTTCGAAAAAACAAGATAATTTCGCACGATGCGGGATTTCCATAAAACGTGGTTTTCTGACAAATTTTGACTAAAGAAAATTCTCCTGTGGGTTCTCTTTTGAGGCTACACGTTTAGATGTACACGCCACACCAAATATTTTTGAGTTACAACGTGTTGTTTAGGAGGTATAAGCTAATTTTTTTACGGTGCGTTATTTCTTCTCGTAATGTTTAAGTGTTTCCAATATGTTTGTATTTGCCTTTACTCTGCAACACTGTATTTCCTTATAACGTGTTATTCTTACATATTCTTTCGAGAGAAAACTCTCCTGTGCGTTCTCTTTGGAGGCTACACGCTTAGACATACACGCAACACCAAAGCTTTTCGAGTTACAACGTGTTGTTTAGGAAAAACAAGATAATTTCGCATGATGCGCGATTTCCTTAAAACTTGGTTTTCTGACAAATTTTGACGAAAGAAAATTCTCCTGTGGGTTCTCTTTTGAGGGTACATGTTTAGACGTACAAGCCACACCAAATCTTTTCGAGTTATATCGTGTTGTTTAGGAGATACAAGTTTATTTTGTACTATGTGTTATTTCTACTCGTAAAGTTTAAGTGTTTCCAATAAGTATGTATTTGTCTTTACTCTGCAACACTGTATTTCCTCATAATGTGGTATTCCTACATAATCTTTTGGGAGAAAACTCTCCTGTGCGTTCTGTTTTGAGGCTACACGCTTAGATATACCCGCAACACCAAACCTTTTCAAGTTACATGTTGTTTAGGAAAAACAAGATAATTTCGCACGATGCGGGATTTCTTTAAAACGTGGGTTTTGACAAATTTTCACGAAGGAAAACTCTCCTGTGGGTTCTCTTTTGAGGCTACACGTTTAGACGTACACGCCACACCAAATCTTTTCGAGTTACAGCGTGTTGTTTAGGAGATACAAACTAATTTTGTACGATGCCTTATTTCTTCTCGTAAAGTTTAAGTGTTTCCAATAAGTACGTATTTGTCTTTACTCTGCAACACTGTATTTCCTTATAACGTGGTATTCTTACATATTCTTTCGAGAGAAAACTCTCCTGTGCATTCTCTTTTGAGGCTACACGCTTAGACATACACGCAACACCAAAGCTTTTCGAGTTACAATGTGTTGTTTAGGAAAAACAAGATAATTTCGCACGATGCGGGATTTCCTTAAAACGTGGTTTTCTGACAAATTTTGACGAAAGAAAATACTCCTGTGGGTTCTCTTTTGAGGCTACACGTTTAGACGTACACGCCACACCAAATCCTTTCGAGTTAAAACGTGTTGGTTAGGAGATTCAAGCTAATTTTTTAAGATGCGTTATTTCTTCTCGTAAAGTTTAAATGTGTCCAATACGTACGTAATTGCCTTTACTCTGCAACACTGTATTTCCTTATAACGTGGTAATCTTGCATATTCTTTAGAGAGAAAAACTCTCCTGTGCGTTCTCTTTAGAGGCTACATGCTTAGACATACACGCAACTCCAAAGCATTTCGAATTACAACCTGTTGTTTAGGAAAAACAAGATAATTTCACACGATGCGGGATTTCCTTAAAACGTGGTTTTCTGAAAAATTTTGACGAAAGAAAATTCTCCTGTGGGTGCTCTTTTGAGGCTACATGTTTAGTTGTAAACGCCACACCAAATCTTTTCGAGTTACAACGTTTTGTTTAGGAGATACAAGCTAATTTTGTACGATGCGTTATTACCTCTCGTAAAGTGTTTCCAATACTTACGTATTTGTCTTTACTCTGCAACAATGTATTTCCATATAACGTGGTATTCTTACATATTCTTTCGAGGGAAAACTCTCCTGTGCATTCTCTTTTGAGGATACACGCTTAGACATACACGCAACACCAAAGCTTTTCGAGTTACAACGTGTTGTTTAGGAAAAACAAGATAATTTCTCACGATGCGGGATTTCCTTAAAACGTGGTTTTCTGACAAATTTTGACGAAAGAAAATTCTCCTGTGGGTTCTCTTTTGAGGGTACACATTTAGATGTACAAGCCACACCAAATCCTTTCGAGTTATATCGTGTTGTTTAGGAGATACAAGCTTATTTTGTACTATGTGTTATTTCTACTCGTAAAGTTTAAGTGTTTCCAATAAGTATGTATTTGTCTTTACTCTGCAACACTGTATTTCCTTATAATGTGGTATTCCTACATAATCTTTTGGGAGAAAACTCTCCTGTGCGTTCTCTTTTGAGGCTACACGCTTAGATATACCCGCAACACCAAACCTTTTCGGGTTACAACATGTTGTTTAGGAAAAACAAGATAATTTCGCACGACGCGGGATTTCTTTAAAACGTGGATTTTGACAAATTTTGACGAAAGAAAACTCTCCTGTGGGTTCTCTTTTGAGGCTACACGTTTAGACGTACACGCCACACCAAATCTTTTCGAGTTACAGCGTGTTATTTAGGAGATACAAACTAATTTTGTACGATGCCTTTTTTCTTCTCGTAAAGTTTAAGTGTTTCCAATAAGTACGTATTTGTCTTTACTCTGCAACACTGTATTTTCTTATAACGTGATATTCTTACATATTCTTTCGAGAGAAAACTCTCCTGTGCATTCTCTTTTGAGGCTACACGCTTAGACATACACGCAACACCAAAGCTTTTCGAGTTACAATGTGTTGTTTATGAAAAACAAGATAATTACGCACGATGCGGGATTTCCTTAAAACTTGATTTTCTGACAAATTTTGACGAAAGAAAATACTCCTGTGGGTTCTCTTTTGAGGCTACACGTTTAGACGTACACGCCACACCTAATCCTTTCGAGTTAAAACGTGTTGTTTAGAAGATACAAGCTAATTTTTTAAGATGCGTTATTTCTTCTCGTAAAGTTTAAATGTGTCCAATACGTACGTAATTGCCTTTACTCTGCAACACTGTATTTCCTTATAACGTGGTAATCTTGCATATTCTTTAGAGAGAAAAACTCTCCTGTGCGTTCTCTTTAGAGGCTACATGCTTAGACATACACGCAACACCAAAGCATTTCGAATTACAACCTGTTGTTTAGGAAAAACAAGATAATTTCACACGATGTGGGATTTCCTTAAAACGTGGTTTTCTGAAAAATTTTGACGAAAGAAAATTCTCCTGTGGGTTCTCTTTTGAGGCTACATGTTTAGTTGTAAACGCCACACCAAATCTTTTCGAGTTACAACGTTTTGTTTAGGAGATACAAGCTAATTTTGTACGATGCGTTATTACCTCTCGTAAAGTGTTTCCAATACGTACGTATTTGTCTTTACTCTGCAACAATGTATTTCCATATAACGTGGTATTCTTACATATTCTTTCGAGAGAAAACTCTCCTGTGCATTCTCTTTTGAGGCTACACGCTTAGACATACACGCAACACCAAAGCTTTTCGAGTTACAAAGTGTTGTTTAGGAAAAACAAGAAAATTTCGCACGATGCGGGATTTCCTTAAAACGTGGTTTTCTGACAAATTTTGACGAAAGAAAATTCTCCTGTGGGTTCTCTTTTGAGGGTACACGTTTAGACGTACAAGCCACACCAAATCCTTTCAAGTTATATCGTGTTGTTTAGGAGATACAAGCTTATTTTGTACTATGTGTTATTTCTACTCATAAAGTTTAAGTGTTTCCAATAAGAATGTATTTGTCTTTACTCTGCAACACTGTATTTCCTTATAATGTGGTATTCCTATATAATCTTTTGGGAGAAAACTCTCCTGTGCGTTCTCTTTTGAGGCTACACGCTTAGATATACCCGCAACACCAAACCTTTTCGGGTTACAACATGTTGTTTAGGAAAAACAAGATAATTTCGCACGATGCGGGATTTCTTTAAAACGTGGGTTTTGACAAATTTTGACGAAAGAAAACTCTCCTGTGGGTTCTCTTTTGAGGCTACACGTTTAGACGTACACGCCACACCAAATCCTTTCGAGTTACAGCGTGTTGTTTAGGAGATACAAATTAATTTTGTACGATGCCTTATTTCTTCTCGTAAAGTTTAAGTGTTTCCAATAAGTACGTATTTGTCTTTACTCTGCAACACTGTATTTCCTTGTAACGTGGTATTCTTACATATTCTTTCGAGAGAAAACTCTCCTGTGCATTCTTTTTTGAGGCTACACGCGTAGACATACACGCAACACCAAAGCTTTTCGAGTTACAATGTGTTGTTTAGGAAAAACAAGATAATTTCGCACGATGCGGGATTTCCTTAAAACGTGGTTTTCTGACAAATTTTGACTAAATAAAATACTCCTGTGGGTTCTCTTTTGAGGCTACACGTTTAGACGTACACGCCACACCAAATCCTTTCGAGTTAAAACGTGTTGGTTAGGAGATTCAAGCTAATTTTTTAAGATGCTTTATTTCTTCTCGTAAAGTTTAAATGTGTCCAATATGTATGTAATTGCCTTTACTCTGCAACACTGTATTTCCTTATAACGTGGTAATCTTGCATATTCTTTAGAGAGAAAAACTCTCCTGTGAGTTCTCTTTAGAGGCTACATGCTTAGACATACACGCAACACCAAAGCATTTCGAATTACAACCTGTTGTTTAGGAAAAACAAGATAATTTCACACGATGCGGGATTTCCTTAAAACGTGGTTTTCTGAAAAATTTTGACGAAAGAAAATTCTCCTGTGGGTTCTCTTTTGAGGCTACATGTTTAGTTGTAAACGCCACACCAAATCTTTTCGAGTTACAACGTTTTGTTTAGGAGATACAAGCTAATTTTGTACGATGCGTTATTACCTCTTGTAAAGTGTTTCCAATACGTACTTATTTGTCTTTACTCTGCAACAATGTATTTCCATATAACGTGGTATTCTTACATATTCTTTCGAGAGAAAACTCTCCTGTGCATTCTCTTTTGAGGCTACACGCTTAGACATACACGCAACACCAAAGCTTTTCGAGTTACAACGTGTTGTTTAGGAAAAACAAGATAATTTCGCACGATGTAGGATTTCCTTAAAACGTGGTTTTCTGACAAATATTGACGAATGAAAATTGTCCTGTGGTTCTCCTTTGAGGCTACACGTTAGACGTACACACCACACCAAATCTTTTCGAGTTTTAACGTGTTGTTTAGGAGATACAAACTAATTTTGTATGATGCCTTATTTCTTCTCGTAAAGTTTAAGTGTTTCCAATAAGTATGTATTTGTCTTTACTCTGCAACACTGTATTTACTTATAACGTGGTATTCTTACATATTCTTTCGAGAGAAAACTCTCCTGTGCGTTCTCTTTTGAGGCTACACGATTAAACATACACGCAACACCAAAGCTTTTCGAATTACAATTTGTTGTTTAGGAAAAACAAGATAATTTAGCACGATGCGGGATTTCCTTAAAACGTGGTTTTCTGACAAATTTTGATGAATGAAAATACTCCTGTGGGTTCTCTTTTGAGGCTACACGTTTAGATGTACACACCACACCAAATCTTTTCGAGTTACAACGTGTTGTTTAGGAGATACAAGCTAATTTTGTACGATGCGTTATTTCTTCTCATAAAGTTTAAATTTTTCCAATACATACGTATTTGCCTTTACTCTGCAACACTGTATTTCCTTATAACGTGGTATTTTTGCATATTCTTTCGAGAGAAAACTCTCCTGTGCATTCTCTTTCGAGGCTACATGCTTAGACATACACGCAACACCAAAGCTTTTCGAATTACAACCTGTTGTTTAGGAAAAACAAGATAATTTCGCACGATGCGGATTTCCTTAAAACGTGGTTTTCTGAAAATTTTGACGAAAGAAAATTCTCCTGTGGGTTCTCTTTTGAAGCTACATGTTTAGTTGTAAACGCCACACCAAATCTTTTCGAGTTACAACGTGTTGTTTAGGAGACACAAGCTAATTTTGTACGATGCATTATTACTTCTTGTAAAGTGTTTCCAATACTTATGTGTTTGTCTTTACTCTGTAACACTTATTTCCTTATAATGTGGTATTCTTACATATTCTTTCGAGAGAAAACTCTCCTGTGCGTTCTCTTTTGAGGCTACACGCTTAGACATACACGCAACACCAAAGCTTTTCGAATTACAACGTGTTGTTTAGGAAGAACAAAATAATTTCTCACGATGCGGGATTTCCTTAAAACGTGGTTTTCTGACAAATTTTGACGAAAGAAAATTGTCCTGTGGTTCTCTTTTGAGGCTACACGTTTAGACGTACACGCCACACCAAATCTTTTCGAGTTACAACGTGTTGTTTAGGAGATACAAGCTAATTTTGTATGATGCTTTATTTCATCTCTCTAATTTTAAGGGTTTCCAATATGTAAGTATTTGTCTTTATTCTGCAACATTGTACTTCCTTATAACGTGGTATTCTTACATTTTCTTTCGAGAGAAAACTCTTCTGTGTGTTCTCTTTTGAGGCTACATGCTTAGACATACACACAACACCAAAGCTTTTCGAGTTACAACGCGTTGTTTAGGAAAAACAAGATAATTTCGCACGATGCTGGATTTCCTTAATACGTGGTTTTCTGACAAATTTTTACCAAAGAAAATTCTCCTGTGGGTTTTCTTTTGAGGCTACACATTTAGACGTACACGCCACACCAAATGTTTTCGAGTTACAACGTGTTGTTTAGGAGATACAAACTAATTTTTTAAAATGCGTTATTTCTTCTCATAAAGTGTTTCCAATAAGTACGTATTTGTCTTTACTCTGCAACACTGTATTTCCTTATTACGTGGCATTCTTACATATTCTTTCGAGAGAAAACTCTCCTGTGCGTTCTCTTTTGAGGCTACATGCTTAGACATACACGCAACACCAAAGCTTTTCGAATTACAACGTGTTGTTTAGGAAAAACAAGATACTCTCTCACGACAATTTTGCACGATGCAGGATTTCCTTAAAACGTGGTTTTCTGAAAATTTTGACGAAAGAAAATTCTCCTATGGGTTCTCTTTTGAGGCTACACGTTTAGGCGTACACTCCACACCAAGTCATTTCAAGTTACAACGTGTTGTTTAGGAGATACGAGCTAATTTTGTACGATGCTTTATTTCATCTCTTAAAGTTTAAGGGTTTCCAATACGTACGTATTTGTCTTTACTCTGCAACACTGTATTTCCTTATAACGTGGTATTCTTACATATTCTTTCGAGAGAAAACTCTCCTGTGTGTTCTCTTTTGAGACTATACACTGAGACATACACGCAACACAACAGCTTTTTGAGTTACAACGTGTTGTTTAGGAAAAACAAGATAAATTCGCACGATGCAGGATTTCCTTAATACGTGTTTTTCTGACAAATTTGACCAAAGAAAATTCTCCTGTGGGTTCTCTTTTGAGGCTACACGTTTAGACGTACACGCCACATCAAATCTTTTCGAGTTACAACGTGTTGTTTAGGAGATACAAGCTAATTTTGTACAATGCGTTATTTCTTCTCGTAAAGTGTTTCCAATACGTACGTATTTGTCTTTACTCTGCAACACTGTATTTCCTTATAACGTGGTATTCTTACAAATTCTATCGAGAAAATACTCTCCTTTGCGTTCTCTTTTGAGGCTACGCGCATAGACATACACGCAACACCAAAACTTTTCGAGTTACAACTTGTTGTTTAGGAAAAAGAAGATAATTTTGCACGATGAGGGATTTCCTTAAAACGTGGTTTTCTCACATATTTTGACGATAGAAAATTCTCCTGTCGGTTCTCTTTTGAGGCTACACGTTTAGACGTACATGCCACACCAAATCCTTTCGAGTTACAACCTGTTGTCTAGGAGATACAAGCTAATTTAGTATGATGCGTTATTTCTTCTTGTAAAGTGTTTCCAATACATACGCTTTTGTCTTTACTCTGCAACACTGTATTTCCTAATAACGTGGTATTCTTACATATTCTTTCGAGAGAAAACTCTCCTGTGCGTTCTCCTTTGAGTCTACACGCTTAGCCATACACGCAACACAGAAGATTTTCGAGTTACAACGTGTTGTTTAGGAAAAACTAGATAATTTCGCACGATGCGAGATTTCGTTAAAACGTGGTTTCTGACAAATTTTGATGTACGAAAATTCTACTGTCGGTTCTCTTTTGAGGCTACATGTTTAGACGTACATGTCACATGAAATCTTTTCGAGTTACAACGTGTTGTTTAGGAGATACAAGCCAATTTTGTACAATGCTTTATTTCTGCTCTTAAAGTGTTTCCAATATGTACGTATTTGTCTTCTCTCTGCAACACTGTATTTCCTTATAACGTGGTATTCTTACATATTCTTTCGAGAGAAAAAACTCTCCT
The DNA here is from genome assembly GCF_947179515.1 of Apodemus sylvaticus. Classification (NCBI taxonomy): domain Eukaryota; kingdom Metazoa; phylum Chordata; class Mammalia; order Rodentia; family Muridae; genus Apodemus; species Apodemus sylvaticus. Next base: position 2,877,980 of record NW_026263195.1, read on the forward strand.
GTGCATTCCCTTTTGAGGCTACACACTTAGACATACACGCAACACCAAAGATTTTCGAGTTACAACTTGTTATTTAGGAAAACAAGATAAGTTTGTAGGATGTGGGATTTCGTTAAAACGTGGTTTTCTGACAAATTTTGAAGAAAGAAAATTCTACAGTGGTTTCTCTTTTGAGGCTTCACTTTTAGACGTACACGCCAAACCAAATGTTTTCGAGTTTCCACTTGTTGTTTAGGAGATACAAGCTAATATTGTATGATGCGTAATTTCTTCTCGTAAAGTGTTTCCAATATGTACTTTTTGTCTTTACTTTGCAACACTGTATTTCCTTATAACGTTGTATTCCTACATGTTCTTTCGAGAGAAAACTCTCCTGTTCATTCTCTTTTGAAGCTACACGCTTAGACATACACGCAACACCAAAGCTTTTCGAGTTACAACGTGTTGTTTAGGAAAAACAAGATAATTTCGGAGGATGCGGGATTTCCTTAAAACGTGGTGTTCTGACAAATTTTGACGAAAGAAAATTCCCCTTTGTGTTCTCTTTTGAGGCTACACGTTTAGACGTACACGCCAAACCAAAACTTTTCGAGTTACCACGTGTTGTTTAGGAGATACAAGCTAATTTTGTTCGATGCTTTGTTTCTTCTCGTAAAGTGTTCCCAATATATACTTATTTGTCTTTACTCTGCAAAATTGTATTTCCTAATAACGTGGTATTCTTACATATTCTTTCGAGAGAAAACCCTCCTGTGCCTTCTCTTTTGAGGCTCCATGTTTACACATACACGCAACACGAAAGCTTTTCGAGTTACAACATGTTGTTTAGGAAAAAGAAGATGATATCGCACGATGCGGGATTTCATTAAAACGTAGTTTTCTGAAAAATTTTGACGAAAGAAAATTCTCCTGTGGGTTCTCTTTTGAGGCTATACGTTTAGATGTACACGCCACACCAAATCTTTTCGAGTTACAACCTGTTGTTTAGAAGATACAAGCTAATTTTGTAAGATGCGTTAATTCTTCTCGTAAGGTGTTTCCAATACGTAAGTATTTGTCTTTACTCTGCAACACTGTATTTCCTTATAACGTGGTATTCTTACATATTCTTTCGAGAGAAAACTATCCTGTGCGTTCCCTTTTGAGGTTACACACTTAGACATACAGGCAACACCAAAGCTTTTCGAGTTACAACGTGTTGTTTATGAATAAAAAGATAATTTCGCACGATGCGGGATTTCCTTAAAACATGGTTTTCTGACAAATTTTGACAAAAGAATATTCTCCTGTGGGTTCTCTTTTGACGCTAAACGTATAGACGTGCACGCCACACCAAATCCTTTCGAGTTACCACGTTTTGTTTAGGATATACAAGCTAATTTTGCATGATGTGTTATTTCTTCTTGTAAAGTGTTTCCAAAACGTACGTATTTGTCTTTCTCTGCAACACTGTATTTCCTTATAACGTGGTATTATTACATATTCTTTCGAGGAAAAACTCTCCTGTGCATTCCCTTTTGAGGCTACACGCTTAGACATACACGCAACACCAAGGCTTTTCGAGTTACAACGTGTTGTTTAGGAAAAACAAGATTATTTCGCACGATGCGAGATTTCCATAAAACGTGGTTTTCTGAAAAATTTTGACGAAAAAAGTTTTCCTGTGGGTTCTCTTTTGAGACTACACGTGTAGAGGTACGAGCCACACCAAATCTTTTCGAGTTACAACGTGTTCTTTAGGAGATACAAGCTAATTTTGTACGATGCGTTATTTCTTCTCTTAAAGTGTTTCCAATACGTACTTAGTTGTCTTTACTCTGCAACACCGTATTTCCTTATAAGGTGGTATTCCAACATATTCTTTCGAGAGAAAACTTTTCTGTGCGTTCTCTTTTGAGGCTACACGCTTAGAAATACACGCAACCCCAAAGCTTTTCGATTTACAACGTGTTGTTTGGAAAAACAAGATAATTTCGCACAATGCAAGATTTTCTTAAAACGTGGTTTCTGACAAATTTTGATGAAAGAAAATTCTCCTGTGGGTTCTCTTTTGAGGCTACACGTTTAGACGTACACATCACACCAAATCTTTTCGAGTTATAACGTGTTGTTTAGGAGATACAAGCTAATTTTGTATGATGCGTTATTTCTTCTCCTAAAGTGTTTCCAATACATATGTATTTTTGTTGACTCTACAACACTGTATTTCCTTATAACGTGGTATTCTTACCTATTCTTTTGAAAGAAAACTCTCCTGTGCCTTCTCTTTTGAGGCTCCACGCTTAGACATACACGCAACACTAAAGCTTTTCGAGTTACAACATGTTGTTTAGGAAAAAGAAGATGATTTCGCACGATGCGGGATTTCCTTAATACGTGGTTTTCTGAAAAATTTTAACGAAAGAAAATTCTCCTGTGGGTTCTCTTTTGAGGCTACACGTTTAGACGTACACACCACACCAAATCCTTTCGAGTTACCACGTGTTGTTTAGGAGATACAAGATAATTTTGTAAGATGCATTATTTCTTCTCGTAAAGTGTTTCCAATACATACGTATTTGTCTTTACACTGCAAAACTGTATTTTCTTATAACGTTGTATTCTTACATGTTTTTTCGAGAGAAAACTCTCCTGTGCGTTCTCTTTAGAGGCTACACGCTTAGACATACACGCAACACCAAAGCTTTTCGAGTTACAACGTGTTGTTTAGGAAAAACAAGATAATTTTGCACGATGCGGGATTTCCTTAAAACGTGGTTTTCTGACAAATTTTGGCGAAAGAAAGTTCTCCTGTGGGTTCTCTTTTGAGGCTACACGTGTAAACGTACGAGCCTCACCAAATCTTTTCGAGTTCCAACGTGTTGTTTAGGAGATACAAGCTAATTTTGTACGACACGTTATTTCTTCTCTTAAAGTGTTTCCAATACGTACGTATTTGTCTTTACTCTGCAACACTGTATTTCCTTATAACGTAGTATTCTTACATATTCTTTCGAGAGAAAACTCTCCTGGGTGTTCTCTTTTGAGGCTACATGCTTAGACATACACGCAACAGCAAAGGTTTTCGAGTTACAATGTGTTGTTTAGGAAAAATAAGATAATTTCGCACGATGCGAGATTTCCTTAAAACGTGGTTTCTGACAAATTTTGATGAAAGAAAATTCTCCTGTCGGTTCTCTTTTGAGGCTACACGTTTAGACGTACACCTCACACCAAATCTTTTCGAGTTACAACGTGTTGTTTAGGAGATACAAGCTAATTTTGTACGATGCGTTATTTCTTCCCGTAAAATATTTCCAATTTGTACTTATTTGTCTTTACTCTGCAAAATTGTATTTCCTTATAATGTGGTATTCTTACATATTCTTTCGAGAGAAAACTCTTCTGTGCCTTCTCTTTTCAGTCTCCACACTTAGACATACACGCAACACCAAAGCTTTTCGAGTTACAACATGTTGTTTAGGAAAAAGATGATTTCGCACGATGCGGGATTTCCTTAAAACGTGGTTTTCTGAAAAATTTTGACGAAAGAAAATTTTCCTGTGGGTTCTCTTTTGAGGCTACACGTTTAGACGTACACGCTACAGCAAATCTTTTCGAGTAACAATGTGTTGTTTAGGAGATTCAAGCTAATTTTGTACTATGCGTTAATTCTTCTCGTAAAGTTTTTCCAATATGTAAGTATTTGTCTTTACTCTGCAACACTGTATTTCCTTATAACGTGGTATTCTTACATATTCTTTCGAGAGAAAACTATCCTGTGCGTTCCCTTTTGAGGCTACACACTTAGATATACAGGCAACACCAAAGCTTTTCGAGGTACAACGTGTTGCTTATGAAAAACAAGATAATTTCGCACAATGCGGGATTTCCTTAAAACGTGGTTTTCTGACAAATTTTGAAGAAAGAAAATTCTCCTGTGGTTTCTCTTTTGAGGTTGCACGTGTAGACGTACGAGCCTCACCAAATCTTTTCGAGTTCCAACGTGTTGTTTAGGAGATACAAACTAATTTTGTACGACACGTTATTTCTTCTCTTAAAGTGTTTCCAATACGTAAGTATTTGTCTTTACTCTGCAACACTGTATTTCCTTATAACGTAGTATTCTTACATGTTCTTTCGAGAGAAAACTCTCCTGGGTGTTCTCTTTTGAGGCTACATGCTTAGACATACACGCAACAGCAAAGGTTTTCGAGTTACAATGTGTTGTTTAGGAAAAATAAGATAATTTCGCACGATGCGAGATTTCCTTAAAATGTGGTTTCTGACAAATTTTGATGAAAGAAAATTCTCCAGTGGGTTCTCTTTTGAGGCTACACGTTTAGACGTACACCTCACACCAAATCTTTTCGAGTTACAACGTGTTGTTTAGGAGATACAAGCTAATTTTGTACGATGCGTTATTTCTTCCCGTAACATATTTCCAATTTGTACTTATTTGTCTTTACTCTGCAAAATTGTATTTCCGTATAATGTGGTATTCTTACATATTCTTTCGAGAGAAAACTCTTCTGTGCCTTCTCTTTTCAGGCTCCACACTTAGACATACACGCAACACCAAAGCTTTTCGAGTTACAACATGTTGTTTAGGAAAAAGATGATTTCGCACAATGCGGGATTTCCTTAAAACGTGGTTTTCTGAAAAATTTTTACGAAAGAAAATTCTCCTGTGGGTTCTCTTTTGAGGCTACACGTTTAGACGTACACGCTACAGCAAATCTTTTCGAGTAACAATGTGTTGTTTAGGAGATTCAAGCTAATTTTGTACTATGCGTTAATTCTTCTCGTAAAGTTTTTCCAATATGTAAGTATTTGTCTTTACTCTGCAACACTGTATTTCCTTATAACGTGGTATTCTTACATATTCTTTCGAGAGAAAACTATCCTGTGCGCTCCCTTTTGAGGCTACACACTTAGATATACAGGCAACACCAAAGCTTTTCGAGGTACAACGTGTTGTTTATGAAAAACAAGATAATTTCGCACGATGCGGGATTTCCTTAAAACGTGGTTTTCTGACAAATTTTGAAGAAAGAAAATTCTCCTGTGGGTTCTCTTTTGAGGCTACACGTTTAGACGTACACACCACACCAAATCCTTTCGAATTACCACGTGTTGTTTAGGAGGTACAAGCAAATTTTGTACGATGCAATATTTCTTCTCGTAAAGTTTTTCCAATACGTACGTATTTGTCTTTACTCTGCAACACTGTATTTCCTTATAATGTTGTATTCTTACAATTTCTTTTGAGAGAAAACTCTCCTGTGCGTTCTCTTTAGAGGCTCCATGCTTACACATACACGCAACACCAAAGCTTTTCGAGTTATAACGTTTTGTTTAGCAAAAAGAAGATGATTTCGCACGATACGGAATTTCCTTAAAACGTGGTTTTCTGACAAATTTTGAAGAAAGAAAATTCTCCTGTGGGTTCTCTTTTGAGGCTACATGTTTAAATGAACACGCCACACCAAATCTTTTCGAGTTACAATGTGTTGTTTTGGAGATACAAGCTAATTTTGTACGATGCGTTAATTCTTCTCCTAAAGTGTTTCCAATATGTACTTATTTGTCTTTACTCTGCAAAATTGTATTTCCTTATAACGTGGTATTCTTACATATTCTCTCGAGAGAAAACTCTCCTGTGCCTTCTCTTTTGAGGCTCCACGCTTACACATACACGCAACACCAATGCTTTTCTAGTTACAACATGTTGTTTAGGAAAAAGAAGGTGATTTCGCACGATGCGGAATTTCCTTAAAACGTGGTTTTCTGAAAAATTTTGAAGAAAGAAAATTCTCCTGTGGGTTCTCTTTTGAGGCTACACGTTTAGACGTACACACCACACCAAAAGTTTCGAGTTACAACTTGTTGTTTAGGAGATACAACCTAATTTTGTACTATGCATTAATTCTTCTCGTAAAGTGTTTCCAATACGTACGTGTTTGTCTTTACTCTGCAACACTGTATTTCCTTATAACGTGGTATTCTTACATATTCTTTCGAGAGAAAACTCTCCTGTGCGTTCTCTTTTGAGGCTACATGCTTAGACAAACACTCAACACCAGAGCTTTTCGAGTTAAAACGTGTTGTTTAGGAAAAAATAGATAATTTCGCTCGATGCGAGATTTCCATAAAACGTGGTTTCTGACAAATTTTGATGAAAGAAAATTCTCCTGTGGGTTCTCTTTTGAGGCTACACGTTTAGACGTACACGTCACACCAAATCTTTTCGAGTTACAACGTGTTGTTTAGGAGATACAAGCTAATTTTTTATGATGCGTTATTTCTTCTCGTAAAGTGATTCCAATATGTACTTAATTGCCTTTACTCTGCAAAATTGTATTTCTTTATAGCGTGGTATTCTTACATATTCTTTCGAGAGAAAACTCTCCTGAGCGTTCTCTTTTGAGGCTCCACGCTTAGACATACAGGCAACACCAAAGCTTTTCGAGTTACAACATGTTGTTTAGGAAAAAGAAGATGATTTGGCACCATGCGGGATTTCCTTAAAACGTGGTTTTCTGAAAAATTTTAACGAAAGAAAATTCTCCTGTGGGTTCTCTTTTGAGGATACACGTTTAGACGTACACGCCACACCAAATCTTTTCGATTTACAACGTGTTGTTTAGGAAATACAAGCTAATTTTGTACTGTGCTTTAATTCTTCTCGTAAAGTGTTTCCAATACGTACATGTTTGTCTTTACTCTGCAACACTGTATTTCCTTATAACTTGGTATTCTTACATATTCTTTTGAGAGAAAACTCTCCTGTGGGTTCTCCTTTGAGGCTACATGCTTAGACATACACATAACGCCAGAGCTTTTCGAGTTACAACGTGTTGTTTAGGGAAAACAAGATAGTTTCGTACGATGCGAGATTTCCTTAAAACGTGGATTCTGATAAATTTTGATGAAAGAAAATTCTCCTGTGGGTTCTCTTTTGAGGCTACAAGTTTAGACGTACACGTCACACCAAATCTTTTCGAGTTACAACGTGTTGTTTAGGAGATACAAGCTAATTTTTTATGATGCGTTATTTCTTCTCGTAAAGTGTTTCCAATATGTACTTATTTGACTTTACTCTGCAAAATTGCACTTCCTTATAACGTGGTATTCTTACATATTCTTTCGAGAGAAAACTCTCCTGTGCCTTCTCTTTTGGGGCTCCGTGCTTAGACATACACGCAAGACTAAAGCTTTTCGAGTTACAACATGTTGTTTAGGAAAAAGAAGATGATGTTGCACGATGCGGGATTTCCTAAATACGTGGTTTTCTGAAAAATTTTAACGAAAGAAAATTCTCCTGTGTGTTCTCTTTTGAGGCTACACGTTTAGACGTACACGCCACACCAAATCTTTTCGAATTACAACGTGTTGTTTAGGAGATATAAGCTAATTTTTTATGATGCGCTAATTCTTCTCGTAAAGTGTTTCCAATATGTACGTATTTGTCTTTACTCTGCCACACTGTATTTCCTTATAACGTGGTATTCTTACATAATCTTTCGAGAGAAAACTATCCTGGGCATTCCCTTTTGAGGCTACACACTTAGACATACAGGCAACACCAAAGCGTTTCGAGTTACAACGTGTTGTTTATGAAAAACAAGATAACTTCGCACGATGCAGGATTTCCTTAAATCGTGGTTTTCTGACAAATTTTGACGAAAGAAAATTCTCCTGTGGGTTCTCTTTTGAGGCTACGCATTTAGACGTACACGTCACACCAAATCCTTTCGAGTTACCACGTGTTGTTTAGGAGATACAAGCTAATTTTGTACGATGCGTTATTTCTTCTTGCAAAGTGTTTCCAATACATATGTATTTGTCTTTACTCTTCAACACTGTATTTCCTTATAACGTTGAATTCTTACGTGTTCTTTCGAGAGAAAACTCTCCTGTGCCTTCTCTTTTGAGGTTCCACGCTTAGACCTACACGCAACACCAAAGCTTTTCGAATTACAACATGTTGTTTAGGAAAAAGAAGATGATTTGGCATGATGCGGGATTTCCTTAAAACGTGGTTTTCTGAAAAATTTTGACGAAAGAAAATTCTCCTGTGGGTTCTCATTTGAGGCTACACGTTTAGTTATACATGCCACACCAAATCTTTTCGAGTTACAACGTGTTGTTAAGGAGATACACGCTAATTTTGTAAGACGCGTTAATTCTTCTAGTAAAGTGTTTCCTATACGTACGTATTTGTCTTTACTCTGCAACACTGTATTTCCTTATTCGTGGTATTCTTACATATTCTTTCGAGAGAAAACTATCCTGTGTGTTCCCTTTTGAGGCTACACACTAAGACATACATGCAACACCAAAGCTCTTCGAGTTACAACGTGTTGTTTAGGAAAAACAAGATAATTTCGCACGATGCGGGATTTCCTGAAAACGTGATTTTCTGAAAAATTTTGATGAAAGAAAATTCTCCTATGGGATCTCTTCTGAGGCTACACCTTTAGACATACATGCCACATCAATTCTTTTCGAGTTACAACGTGTTGTTTAGGAGATACAAGCTAATTTTGTACGATGCATTATTTCTTCTCATAAAGTGTTTCCAATACTTATGTATTTGTCTTTACTCTGCAACATTCGGTATTTCTTCTCGCATGGTAAAACATTAGCTTGTATCTCCTAAACAACACGTTGTAACTCGAAAAGATTTGTTGTGGCGTTTACATCTAAACGTGTAGCCTCAAAAGTGAACCCACAGGAGAATTTTCTTTCGTCAAAATTTTCCAGAAAACCACGTTTTATGGAAATCCCGCATCGTGCGAAATTATCTTGTTTTTCCTAAACAACACCTTGTACCTCGAAAAGTTTTGGTGTTGCGTGTATGTCTAAGCGTGTAGCCTCAAAAGAGAATGCACAGGAGAGTTTTCTCTCGAAAGAATATATAAGAATACCACGTTATATGGAAATACAGTGTTGCAGAGTAAAGACAAATATGTACGTATGGAAACACTTTACGAGAGGAAAAAACTCATGGTAAAAAATTAGCTTGTACCTCCTAAACAACACGTTGTAACTCGAAAAGATTTGGTGTGGTGTTTACATCTAAACGTGTAGCCTCAAAAGAGAACCCACAGGAGAATTTTCTTTCGTCAAAATTTGTCAGAAAACCACCTTTTAAGGAAATCCCGCATCGTGCAAATTTATCTTGTTTTTCCTAAACAGCACGTTGTAACTCAAAAAGCTTTTGTGTTGCGTGTATGTCTACGCGTGTAGCCTCAGAAGAGAACGCACAGAAGAGTTTTCTCTCGAAAGAATATGTAAGAATACCACGTTATAAGGAAATACACTGTTGCAGAGTAAAGACAAATAGGTACTTATTGGAAACACTTTACGAGAAGAAATAATGTATCGTACAAAATTAGCTTGTATCTCCTAAACAACACGTTGTAACTTGAAAAGATTTGGTGTGGCGTGTACGTCTAAACATGTAGCCTCAAAAGGGAACCCACAGGAGAATTTTCTTTCGTCAAAATTTGTCAGACAACCACGTTTTAAGGAAATCCAGCATCGTGAGAAATTATTTTGTTTTTCCAAAACAACACGTTGTAACTCGACAAGCTTTGGAGTTGCGTGTATGTCTAAGCATGTAGCCTCAAAAGAGAATGCACAGGAGAGGTTTCTCTCGAAAGAATATGTAAGAAAACCACGATATATGGAAATACAGTGTTGCAGAGTAAAGACAAATATGTACGTATTGGAAACACTTAACGCGAAGAAATAACGCATCTACAAAATTAGCTTGTATCTCCTAAACAACACGTTGTGACTCAAAAGGATTTCGTGTGGCGTGTACGTCTAAACGTGTAGCCTCAAAAGAGAACCCCCAGGAGTATTTTCTTTCGTCAAAATTTTTCAGAAAACCACGTTTTAAGGAAATCCCGCATCGTGAGAAATTATTTTGTTTTTCCAAAACAACACGTTGTAACTCGAAAAGCTTTGGTGTTGCGTGTATGTCTAAGCATGTAGCCTCAAAAGAGAACGCACAGGAGAGGTTTCTCTCGAAAGAATATGTAAGAAAACCACGATATATGGAAATACAGTGTTGCAGAGTAAAGACAAATATGTACGTATTGGAAACACTTTACGAGAAGAAATAACGCATGGTATAAAATTAGCTTGTATCTCCTAAACAACACGTTGTGACTCAAAAGGATTTGATGTGGTGTTTACAACAACGCGTTGTAACTCGAAAAGATTTGGTGTGGCGTGTAGCCTCAAAAGAGAACCCACAGGAGAATTTTCTTTCGTCAAAATTTGTCAGAAAACCACGTATTAAGGAAATCCCGCATCGTGCGAAATTATCTTGTTTTTCCTAAACAACACGTTGTGACTCAAATAGCTTTGGTGCTGCGTGTATGTCTAAGCGTGTAGCCTCAAAAGAGAACGCACAGGAGAGTTTTCTCTAGAAAGAATATGAAAGAATACCACGTTATAAGGAAATACAGTGTTGCAGAGTAAAGACAGATGCATACATATTGGAAACACTTTACGAGAAGAAATAATGCATCGTACAAAATTAGCTTGTATTTACTAAAAAGCACGTTGTAACTCGAAAAGATTTGGTGTGGCATGTACCTCTAAACGTGTAGCATCTAAAGAGAATACACTGGAGAATTTTCTTTGGTCAAAATTTGTCAGAAAACCACATTTTAAGGAAATCCCGCATCGTGCGAAATTATCTTGTTTTTCCTAAACAACAAGTTGTAACTCGAAAAGCTTTGGTGTAGCGTGTATGTCTAAGCGTGTAGCCTCAAAAGAGAATGCACAGGAGAGTTTTCTCTCGAAAGAATATGTAAGAATACCAAGTTATAAGGAAATACAGTGTTGCAGAATAAAGACAATTACATATGTATTGGAAACACTTTACCAGACGAAATACCGCATAGTACAAAATTAGCTTGTTTCTCCTAAACAACACGTCGTAACTCGAAAAGATTTGGTGTGGCGTGTACGTCTAAAAGTGTAGCCTTATAAGAGAACCCACAGTAGAATTTTCTTTGGTCAAAATTTGTCAAAAAACCACGTTTTAAGGAAATCCCACATCGTGCGAAATTATCTTGTTTTTCCTAAACAACACGTTGTAACTCAAAAAGCTTTGGTATTGGGTGTATGTCTAAGAATGTAGCCTCAAAAGGGAACGCACAGGAGAGTTTTCTCTGGAAAGAATATGTAGGAATACTACGTTATATGGAAAAACAGTGTTACAGAGTAAAGACAATTATGTACATATTTGAAACACTTTACGAGAAGAAATAATGCATGGGAAAAAATTAGCTTGTATCTCCTAAACAACACGTAGTAACTCGAAAGGATTTGGTGTGGTGTTTACATCTAAAGGTGTAGCCTCAAAAGAGAACCCACAGGAGAATTTTCTTTCGTCAAAATTTTTTCAGAAAACCACGTTTTAAGGAAATCCGGCATCGTGTGAAATTATCTGGTTTTTCCTAAACAACACGTTGTAACTCGAAAAGCTTTGGTTTTGCATGTATGTCTAAGCGTGTAGCCTCAAAAGAGAACGCACAAGAGAGTATTCTCTCGAAAGAATATGTAAGAATACCACGTTATAAGGACATACAGTGTTGCAGAGTAAAGACAGATACATACATATTGGAAACACTTTAAGAGAAGAAATGATACATCGTACAAAATTAGCTTGTATTTCCTAAACAACACGTTGTAACGCGAAAAGATTTTGTGTGGCGTGTACGTTGAAACGTGTAGCCTCAAAAGAGAACCCACAGGAGAATTTTCTTTCGTCAAAATATGTCAGAAAACCACGTTTTAAGGAAATCCCACATTGTGCGAAATTATCTTGTTTTTCCTAAACAACACGTTGTAACTCGAAAAGCTTTGGTGTAAACAACACGTTGTAACTCGAAAAGATTTGGTGTGGTGTTTACATCTAAACGTGTAGCATCAAAAGAGAACCCTCAGGAGAATTTTCTTTCCTCAAATTTTTTTCAGAAAACCACGTTTTAAGGAAATCCCGCATTGTGCGGAATTATCTTGCTTTTCCTAAAAAACACGTTGTAACTCGAAAAGCTTTGGTGTTGCGTGTATGTCTAAACGTGTGGCCTCAAAAGAGAACGCACAGGAGAGTTTTCTCTCGAAAGAATATATAAGAATACCACATTTTAAGGAAATACAGTGTTGCAGAGTAAAGACAAATACGTATGTATTGGAAACACTTTACGAGAAGAAATAACGCATCGTACAAAATTAGCTTGTATCTCCTAAACAACACGATGTTACTCGAAAAGATTTGATATGGCGTGTACGTCTAAATCTGTAGCCTCAAAAGAGAACTCACAGGAGAATTTTCTTTCGTCAAAATTTGTCAGAATGCCACGTTTTATGGAAATCCCGCATCCTGGAAATTATCTTGTTTTTCTAAACAACACGTTGTAACTCGAAAAGCTTTGGTGCTGCGTGTATGTCTAAGCGTGTAGACTCTAAAGAGAACGCACAGGAGAGTTTTCTCTCGAAAGAATAAGTAAGAATACCACGTTATAAGGAAATACAGTGTGGCAGAGTAAAGATAGATACATACGTATTTGAAACACTTTACGAGAAGAAATAATGCATCGTAAAAAATTAGCTTGTATTTCCTAAGAAGCACATTGTAACTCGAAAAGCTTTGGTGTGGCATGTACGTCTAAACGTGTAGCCACAAAAGAGAACCCACAGGAGAATTTTCTTTCGTCAAAATTTTTCAGAAAACCACGTTTTAAGGAAATCCCGCATCTTGCGAAATCATCTTCTTTTTCCTAAACTACATGTTGTAACTTGAATAGCTTTGGTGTTGCCTGTATATCTCAGTGTGTATCCACAAAAGGGAACGCACAGGACAGTTTTCTATCGAAAGAATATGTAAGAAGACCACGTTATAAGGAAATACAATGTTGAGAGTAAAGACAAACACGTACTACTTGGAAACACTTTATGAGAAGAATTAACGCATTGTAAAAAAGTAGCTTGTATCTCCTAAACAACACGTTGTAACTCGAACAGATTTGGTGTGGCGTGTACGTCTAAACATGTAGCATCAAAAGAGAACCCACAGGAGAATTTTCTTTCGTCAAAATTTTTCAGAAAATTTTAAGGATATCCCGCATCATGCAAAATCATCTTCTTTTTCCTAAACAACATGTTGTAACTCGAAAAGCTTTGGTATTGCGTGTATGTGTAAGCGTGGAGCCTCAAAAGAGAAGGCACAGGAGAGTTTTCTCTCTAAAGAATATGTAAGAATACCACCTTAAAAGGAAATACAATTTTGCAGAGTAAAGATAAATAAGTACATATTGGAAACACTTTACGAGAAGAAATAATGCATCGTAAAAAATTAGCTTGTATCTCCTAAACAACACGTTGTAACTCGAAAATATTTGGTGTGACGTGTACGTCTAAACGTGTATCCTCAAAAGAGAACCGACAGGAGAATTTTCTTTCATCAAAATTTGTCAGAAACCACGTTTACGGAAATCTCGCATCGTGCGAAATTATCTTGTTTTTCCTAAACAACACGTTGTGAATCGAAAAGCTTTGGGGTTGCGTGTATGTCTAAGCGTGTAGCCTCAAAAGAGAACGCACAGGAGAGTTTTCTTTTGAAAGAATATGTAGGAATACCACGTTATAAGGAAATACAGTGTTGTAGAGTAAAGACAACTACTTACGTATTGGAAAAACTTTAAGAGAAGAAATAACGCATCATAAAAAATTAGCTTGTATCTCCTAAACAACACGTTGTAACTCGAAAAGATTTGGTGTGGCCCGTACCTCTACAAGTGTCGCATCAAATAAGAACCCACAGGAGAACTTTCTTTCGTCAAATTTTTCAGAAAACCACGTGTATGGAAATCTCGCATCATGCGAAATTATCTAGTTTTTCCTAAACAACACGTTGTAACTCGAAAAGCTTTGGTGTTGTGTGTATGTCTAAACGTGTAGCCTCAAAAGAGAACTCACAGGAGAGTTTTCGCTCGAAAGAATATGTAAGAATACCACGTTATAAGGAAATACAGTGTTGCAGACAAAGACAAATACGTACGTATTGGAAACACTTTACGAGAAGAAATAACACATCGTACAAAATTAGCTTGTATCTTCTAAACAACACGTGGTAACTCGAAAGGATTTGGTGTGGAGTGCATGTCTAAACGTGTAGCATCAAAAGAGAACCCACAGGAGAATTTTCTTTCGTCAAAATTTGTCAGAACACAAGGGTTTAAGGAAATCCCGCAATGTGCGAAATTATCTTGTTTTTCATAAACAACACGTTGTAATTCGAAAAGCTTTGGTGTTGCCTGTATGTCTAAGTGTGTAACCTCAAAAGGGAACGCAAAGGATAGTTTTCTCTCGAAAGAATATGTAAGAATACCACGTTATAAGGAAATACAGTGTTGCAGAGTAAAGACAAATACGTACGTATTGGAAACACTTTACGAGAAGAATTAAGGCAACGTCCAAAATTAGCTTGTATCTCCTAAACAACACGTTGTAACTCGAAAAGATTTGGCGTGGCGTGTACTTCTAAACCTGTAGCCTCAAAAGAGAACCCACAGGAGAATTTTCTTTCGTCAAAATATTTCAGAAAACCATGTTTTAAGTAAATCCTGCATCGTGGAAAATCATCTTCTTTTTCCTAAACAACATGTTGTAACTCGAAAAGCTTTGGTGTTGCGTGTATGTGTAAGCATGGAGCCTCAAAAGAGAAGGCACAGGAGAGTTTTCTCTCGAAAGAATATGTAAGAATACCACGTTATAAGGAAATACAATTTTGCAGAGTAAAGACAAATAAGTACATATTGGAAACACTTTAGGAGAAGAAATAATGCATCGTAAAAAATTTACTTGTATCTCCTAAACAACACGTTGTAACTCGAAAAGATTTGGTGTGACGTGTATGTCTAAACGTGTAGCCTCAAAAGAGAACCCACAGGAGAATTTTCTTTCATCAAATTTGTCAGAAACCACGTTTTAAAGAAATCTCGCATCGTGGGAAATTACCTTGTTTTTCCTAAACAACACGTTGTAACTCGAAAAGCTTTGGGGTTGCGTTTATGTCTAAGCATGTAGCCTCAAAAGAGAACGCATAGGAGAAATTTCTCTTGAAAGAATATGTAAGAATACCACTTTATAAGGAAATACAGTGTTGCAGAGTAAAGACAAATACGTACGTATTGGAAACACTTTTAGAGAAGAAATAACGCATCGTACAAAATTAGCTTGTATCTCCTAAACAAAATGTTGTAACTCGAAAATATTTGGTGTGGCTCATACCTCTACACGTGTAGCCTCAAAAGAGAACCTACAGGAGAACTTACTTTAGTCAAAATTTTTCAATAAACCACGTTTTATGGAAATCTCGCATCGTGCGAAATTATCTTGTTTTTCCTAAACAACACGTTGTAACTCGAAAAGCTTTGGCGTTGCGTGTTTGTCTAAGCATGTAGCCTCAAAAGAGTACGCACAGGAGAGTTTTCCCTCGAAAGAATATGTAAGAATTCCACGTTATAAGGAAATACAGTGTTGCAGAGTAAAGACAAATAAGTACGTATTGGAAACACTTTACGAGAAGAAATAATGCTTCGTACAAAATTTGCTTGTATTTCCTAAGCAACACGTTGTAACTCGAAAAGATTTGGTGTGGCTCGTATGTCTACACGTGCAGCCTCAAAAGAGTGCCCACAGGAGGACTTTCTTTCTTCAAAATTTGCCAGAAAACAACGTTTTATGGAAATCCCGCATCGTGCAAAATTATCTACTTTTTCCTAAACAGCACGTTGTAACTCGAAAAGCTTAGGTGTTGCGTGTATGTTTAAGCCTGTAGCCTCTAAAGCGAACGCACAGGAGAGTTTTCTCTCGAACGAATATGTAAGAATACAACGTTATAAGGAAATAGAGTGTTGCAGAGTAAAGACAAATACATAAGTATTGGAAACACTTTACCAGAGGAATTAATGCATCGTACAAAATTAGCTTGTATCTCCTAAACAACATGTTGTAACTCTAAAAGATTTGGTGTGACGTGTACGTCTAAACGTGTAGCCTCAAAAGAGAACCCACAGGAGAATTTTCATTCATCAAAATTTGTCAGAAACCACGTTTTAAGGAAATCTCGCATCGTGCGAAATTATCTTGTTTTTCCTAAACAACACGCTGTAACTCGAAAAGCTTTGGTGTTGCGTGTATGTCTGAGCGTGTAGCCTGAAAAGAGAACACACAGGAGAGTTTTCCCTCGAAAGAATAGGTAAGAATACCACGTTATAAGGAAATACAGTGTTGCAGAGTAAAGACAAATAAGTACGTATTGGAAACACTTTACAAGAAGAAATAACGCATCGTAAAAAATTTGCTTGTATCTCCTAAACAACACGTTGTAACTTGAAAAGATTTGGTGTGGCTTGTACGTCTAAACGTGTAGCCTCAAAAGAGAACCCACAGAAGAAGTTTCTTTCGTCAATATTTGTCAGAAAACCACGTTTTAAGGAAATCCCGCATCGTGCAACATTATCTTGATTTCCTAAACAACACGTTGAAACTCGGAAAGCTTTGGTGTTGCGTGTATGTCTAAGCATGTAGCCTCTAAAGAGAATGCACAGGAGAGTTTTCTCTCGAAAGAACATGTAAGAATACAATGTTATAAGGAAATAGAGTGTTGCAGAGTAAAGACAAATGTGTACGTATTGGAAACACTTTAAGAGAAGAAATAACGCATCGTACAAAATTAGGTTGTACCTCCTAAACAACACGTGGTAACTCGAAAGGATTTGGGGTGGCGTGCACGTCTAAACGTGTAGCCTCAAAAGAGAACCCACAGGAGAATTTTCTTTCGTCAAAATTTGTCAGAACACCACGTTTTAAGGAAATCCCGCATCATGCGAAATTATCTTGTTTTTCATAAACAACACGTTCTAACTCGAAAAGCTTTGGTGTTGCCTGTATGTCTAAGTGTGTAGCCTCAAAAGGGAACGCACAGGATAGTTTTCTCTCGAAAGAATATGTAAGATTACCACGTTATAAGGAAATACAGTGTTGCAGAGTAAAGACTAAAACGTACGTATTGGAAACACTTTATGAGAAGAATTAACACATCTTACAAAATTAGCTTGTATCTCCTAAACAACACGTTGTAACTCGAAAAGATTTGGTGTGGCGTGTACATCTAAACATGTAGCCTCAAAAGAGAACACACAGGAGAATTTTCTTTCCTCAAAATTTTTCAGAAAACCACGTTTTAAGGAAATCCCGCATCGTGCGAAATCATCTTCTTTTTCCTAAACAACATGTTGTAACTGGAAAAGCTTTGGTGTTGCGTGTATGTGTAAGCGTGGAGCCTCAAAAGAGAAGGCACAGGAGAGTTTTCTCTCAAAAGAATATGTAAGAACACCACGTTATAAGGAAATACAATTTTGCAGAGTAACGACAAATAAGTACATATTGGAAACACTTTAGGAGAAGAATTAACGCATCGTACAAAATTAGCTTGTATCTCTTAAACAACACGTTGTAACTCTAAAAGATTTGGTGTGGCATGTTCATTTAAACATGTAGCCTCAAAAGAGAACCCACAGGAGAATTTTCTTTCATAAAAATTTGTCAGAAAACCATGTTTTAAGGAAATCCCGCATCAATCGAAATCATCTTCTTTTTCCTAAACAACATGTTGTAACTTGAAAAGCTTTGGTGTTGCGTGTATGTGTAAGCGTGGAGCCTCAAAAGAGAAGGCACAGGAGCGTTTTCTCTTGAAAGAATATGTAAGAATACCACGTTATAAGGAAATACAATTTTGCAGAGTAAAGGCAAATAAATACATATTGGAAACACTTTATGAGAAGAAATAATGCATCGAAAAAAATTAGCTTGTATCTCCTAAACAACATGTTGTAACTCGAAAAGATTTGGTGTGATGTGTACGTCGAAACGTGTAGCCTCAAAAGAGAACCCACAGGAGAATTTTCTTTCATCAAAATTTGTCAGAAACCACGTTTTAAGGAAATCTCGCATCCTGCGAAATTATCTTGTTTTTCCTAAACAACACGTTGTAACTCGAAAAGCTTTGGTGTTGCGTGTATGTCTAAGCGTGTAGCCTCAAAAGAGAATGCACAGGAGAGTTTTCTCTTGAAAGAATATGTAAGAATACCACGTTATAACGAAATACAATTTTGCAGAGAATAGAAAAATAAGTACATATTGGAAACACTTTAGGAGAAGAAATAACACTTCGTACGAAATTAACTTGTATCTCCTAAGCAACACGTTGTAACTCGAAAAGATTTGGTGTGACGTGTATGTCTAAACGTGTAGCCTCAAAAGAGAACCCAAAGGAGAATTTTCTTTCATCAAAATTTGTCAGAAACCACGTTTAAAGAAATCTCGCATCATGCGAAATTATCTTGTTTTTCCTAAACAACACGTTGTAAATAGAAAAGCTTTGGTGTTGCGTGTATGTCTAAGCGTGTAGCCTCAAAAGAGAACGCCCAGGAGAGTTTTCTCTCGAAAGAATATGTAAGAATACAACGTTATAAGGAAATACACTGTTGCAGAGTATAGACAAATACATACCTATTGGAAACACTTTAAGAGAAGAAATAAGGCATCGTACAAAATTAGCTTGTATCTCCTAAACAACAAGTTGTAACACGAAAAGATTTGGTATGGCTCGTACCTCTACACGTGTAGCCTCAAAAGAGCACCGACAGGAGAACTTTCTTTCATCAAAATTTTTCAGAAAACCACGTTTTATGGAAATCTCGCATAGTGCGAAATTATCTTGTTTTTCCTAAACCACACGTTGTAACTCGAAAAGCTTTGGCGTTGCGTATTTGTCTAAGCGTGTAGCCTCAAAAGAGAACGCACAGGAGTGTTTTCCCTCGAAAGAATATGTAAGAATAGCACGTTATAAGGAAATACAATGTTGCAGACTAAAGACAAATAAGTATGTATTGGAAACACTTTACGAGAAGAAATAACGCATCGTACAAAATTTGTTTGTATCTCCTAAACAACACGTTGTAACTTGAAAACATTTGGTGTGGCTCGTACGTCTACAAGTGTAGCCTCAAAAGAGAAACCACAGGAGAACTTCCTTTAGTCAAAATTTGTCAGAAAACCACGTTTTAAGGAAATCCCGCATCGTGCAATATTATCTTGTTTTTCCTAAACAACACGTTGTAACTTGAAAAGCTTTGGTGTTGCGTGTATGTCTAAGCCTGTAGCCTCTAAAGAGAACGCACAGGAGAGTTTTCTCTCAAAAGAAAATGTAAGAAGACAACGTTATAAGGAAATACAGTGTTGCAGAGTAAAGACAAATACATAAGTATTGGAAAAACTTTACGAGAAGAAATAACGCATCATAAAAAATTAGCTTGTATCTCCTAAGCAACACGTGATAACTCGAAGGATTTGGTGTGGCGTGTACGTCTAAACGTGGAGCCTCAAAAGAGAACCCACAGTAGAATTTTCATTCATCAAAATTTGTCAGAAAACCACGTTTTAAGGAAATCCCGCATCGTGCGAATTAATAATGTTTTTCATTAACAACACGTTGTAACTCGAAAAGCTTTGGTGTTGCCTGTATGTCTAAGTGTGCAGCCTCAAAAGGGAACGCACAGGATACTTTTCTCTCGAAAGAATATGTAAGAATACCACGGTATAAGGAAATACAGTGTTGCAGAGTAAAGACAAATATGTACGTATTGGAAACACTTTATGAGAAGAATTAACGCATCATACAAAATTAGCTTGTATCTCTTAAACAACACGTTATAACTCGAAAAGATTTGGTGTGGCGTGTACATGTAAACATGGAGCCTCAAAAGAGAACCCACAGGAGAATTTTCTTTCCTCAAAATTTTTCAGAAAACCACGTTTTAAGGAAATCCCGCATCGTGCGAAATCATCTTCTTTTTCCTAAACAACATGTTGTAACTCGAAAAGCATTGGTGTTGCGTGTATGTGTAAGGGTGGAGACTCAAAAGAGAAGGCACAGGAGAGATTTCTCTCGAAAGAATATGTAAGAATACCACGTTATAAGGAAATACAATTTTGCAGAGTAAAGACAAATTAGTACATATTGGAAACACTTTATGAGAAGAAATAACGCATCCTTAAATATTAGCTTGTATCTCCTTAACAACACATTGTAACACGAAAAGATTTGGTGTGACATGTACGTCTAAACGTGTAGCCTCAAAAGAGAACCCACAGAAGAATTTTTTTCATCAAAATTTGTCAGAAAACACGTTTTAAGGAAATCCCGCATCGTGCAAAATTATCTAGTTTTTCCCAAACAACACGTTGTAACTAGAAAAGCTTTGGTGTTGCTTGTGTGTCTAAGCCTGTAGCCTCTAAAGAGAACGCACAAAAGAGTTTTCTCTCGAAAGAACATGTAAGAATACAACGTTAAAAGGAAATACAGTGTTGCAGAGTAAAGACAAATAAGTAAGTATTGGAAACACTTATGAGAAGAAATAACGCTTCGTACAAAATTAGCTTGTATCTCCTAAGCAACACGTGGTAACTCGAAAGGATTTGGTGTGGCGTGTACGTCTAAACGTGGAGCCTCAGAAGAGAACCCACAGGAGAGTTTTCTTTTGTCAAAATTTGTCAGAAAATCACGTTTTAAGGAAATCCCGCATCATGTGAAATAATCTTGTTTCTCATAAAAAACAGGTTGTAACTCGAAAAACTTTGGTGTTGCCTGTATGTCTAAGTGTGTAGCCTCAAAAGGGAACGCATAGGATAGTTTTGTCTCGAAAGAATATGTAAGAATACCATGTTATCAGGAAATACAGTGTTGCAGAGTAAAGACAAATACGTACATATTGGAAACACTTTATGAGAAGAATTAACGCATCGTACAAAATTAGCTTGTATCTCCTAAACAACACATTGTAACTCGAAAGGATTTGGTGTGGCGTGTACACCTAAACATGTAGCCTCAAAAGAGAACCAACAGGAGATTTTTCTTTCTTCAAAATTTTTCAGAAAACCACGTTTTAAGGAAATCCCGCATCATGTGAAATCATCTTCTTTTTCCTAAACAACATGTTGTAATTCGAAAAGCTTTGGTGTTGCGTGTATTTGTAAGCGTGGAGCCTCAAAAGAGAATGCACAGGAGAGTTTTCTCTCGAAAGAATATATAAGAATACCACGTTATAAGGAAATACAATATTGCAGAGTAAAGACAAATAAGTACATATTGGAAACACTTTACGAGAAGAAATAACGCATCGTACAAAAGTAGCTTGTATCTCCTAAACAACTCGTTGTAACTCGAAAAGATTTGTTGTGACATGTACGTCTAAACATGTAGCCTCAAAAGAGAACCCACAGGAGAATTTTCTTTCATCAAAATTGTCAGAAAACACGTTTTAAGGAAATCTCACATCGTGCAAAATTATCTTGTTTTTCCTAAACAACACGGTGTAACCCGAAAAGCTTTGGTGTTGAGTTTTTGTCTAAGAGTGTAGCCTCAAAAGGGAATGCACAGGAGATTTTTCTCTCGAACGAATATGTAAGAATACCACGTTATAAGGAAATACAGTGTTGCAGAGTAAAGACAAATAAGTACGTATTGAAAACACTTTACGAGAAGAAATAACGAATCGTAAAAAATTTGCTGGAATCTCGTAAACAACACGTTGCAACACGAAAAGATTTGGTGTGGCTCGTACATCTAAACGTGTAGCCTCAAAAGAGAACCCACAGGAGAACTTTCTTTCGTCAAAATTTCTCAGAAAACCACGTTTTAAGGATATCCCGCATCGTGCAAAATTATCTTGTTTTTCCTAAACAACACGTTGTAAATCGAAAAGCTTTTGTGTTGCGTGTATGTCTATGCATGTAGCCTCTAAAGAGAACGCACAGGAGACTTTTCTCTCCAAAGAACATGTAAGAATACAACGTTATAAGGAAATACAGTGTTGCAGAGTAAAGACAAATACGTACTTATTGGAAACACTTTACGAGAAGAAATAACGCATCGTACAAAATTAGCTTGTATCTCCTAAACAACACGTGGCAACTCGAAAAGATTTGGTGTGGCATGCACTTCTAAACGTGTAGCCTCAAAAGAGAACCAACAGGAGAATTATCGTTTGTCAAAATTTGTCAGAACACCACGTTTTAAGGAAATCCCGCATCGTGCGAAATTATCTTGTTTTTCATAAACAACACGTTGTAACTCGAAAAGCTTTGGTGTTGCCTGTATGTCTACGTGTGTAGCCTCAAAAGGGAACACACAGGATAGTTTTCTCTCGACAGAATATGTAAGAATACCACGTTATAAGGAAATACAGTGTTGCAGAATAAAGACAAATACGTACCTATTGAAAATACTTTACGAGAAGAAATAACGCATCATACAAATTTAGCTTGTATCTCCTAAACAACACGTGGTAACTCGAAAGGATTTGGTGTGGCGTGCACGTCTAAACGTGAAGCCTCAAAAGAGAACCCACAGGAGAATTTTCTTTCGTCAAAATTTGTCAGAAAACCACGTTTTAAGGAAATCCCGCATCGTGCGAAATTATCTTGTTTTTCATAAACAACACGTTCTAACTCGAAAAGCTTTGGTGTTGCCTGTATGTCTAAGTGTGTAGCCTCAAAAGGGAATGCACAGGATAGTTTTCTCTCAAAAGAATATGTAAGAATACCACGTTATAAGGAAATACAGTGTTGCAAAGTAAAGACAAATACGTACGTATTGGAAACACTTTATGAGAAGAATTAATGCATCGTACAAAATTAGCTTGCATCTCTTAAACAACACGTTGTAACTCGAAAAGATTTGGTGTGGCATGTACATCTAAACATGGAGCCTCAAAAGAGAACCCACAGGAGAATTTTCTTTCGTCAAATTTTTTCAGAAAACCACGTTTTAAGGAAATCCCGCATCGTGCGAAATCATCTTCTTTTTCCTAAACAACATGTTGTAACTGGAAAAGCTTTGTTGTTGCGTGTATGTGTAAGCGTGGAGCCTCAAAAGAGAAGGCACAGGAGAGTTTTCTCTCAAAAGAATATGTAAGAATACCACGTTATAAGGAAATACAATTTTGCAGAGTAAAGACAAATAAGTACATATTGGAAACACTTTATGAGAAGAAATAATGCATCGAAAAAAATTAGCTTGTATCTCCTAAACAACATGTTGCAACTCGAAAAGATTTGGTGTGATGTGTACGTCGAAACGTGTAGCCTCAAAAGAGAACCCACAGGAGAATTTTCTTTCATCAAAATTTGTCAGAAACCACGTTTTAAGGAAATCTCGCATCCTGCGAAATTATCTTGTTTTTCCTAAACAACATGTTGTAACTGGAAAAGCTTTGGTGTTGCGTGTATGTGTAAGCGTGGAGCCTCAAAAGAGAAGGCACAGGAGAGTTTTCTCTCAAAAGAATATGTAAGAACACCACGTTATAAGGAAATACACTTTTGCAGAGTAACGACAAATAAGTACATATTGGAAACACTTTAGGAGAAGAATTAACGCATCGTACAAAATTAGCTTGTATCTCTTAAACAACACGTTGTAACTCTAAAAGATTTGGTGTGGCGTGTTCATTTAAACATGTAGCCTCAAAAGAGAACCCACAGGAGAATTTTCTTTCATAAAAATTTGTCAGAAAACCATGTTTTAAGGAAATCCCGCATCATGCGAAATCATCTTCTTTTTCCTAAACAACATGTTGTAACTCGAAAAGCGTTGGTGTTGCGTTTCTGTGTAAGCGTGGAGACTCAAAAGAGAAAGCACAGGAGAGTTTTCTCTCGAAAGAATATGTAAGAATACCACGTTATAAGGAAATACAATTTTGCAGAGTAAAGACAAATAAGTACGTATTGGAAACACTTTACGAGAAGAAATAACGCATCCTAAACAACACGTTGTAACTCGAAAAGATTTGGTGTGACGTGTACGTATAAATGAGTAGCCTCAAAAGAGAACCCACACGAATATTTTCTTTCATCAAAATTTGTCAGAAAACACGTTTTAAGGAAATCTCACATCGTGCGAAATAATCTTGTTTTTCCTAAACAACACGTTGTAACTCGAAAAGCTTTGGTGTTGAGTGTTTTTCTAAGCGTGTAGCCTCAAAAAGAGAACGCACAAGAGAGTTTTCTCTCGAAAGAATATGTAAGAATACCACGTTAGAAGGAAATACAGTGTTGCAGAGTAAAGACAAATAAGTACTTATTGGAAACACTTTACGAGAGGAAATAACGCATCCTAAATAATTTGCTTGTATCTCCTAAACAACACGTTGTAACTCGAAAAGTTTTGGTGTGGCTCAAATGTCTGCATGTGTAGCCTCAAAAGAGAACCCACAGGAGAACTTTCTTTCGTCAAAATTTGTCAGAAAACCTCGTTTTAAGAAAATCCCGCATCGTGCAAAATTATCTTGTTTTTCCTAAACAACATGTTGTAACTTGAAAAGCTTTGGTGTTGCGTGTATGTCTAAGCCTGTAGCCTCTAAAGAGAACGCACAGGAGAGATTTCTCTCAAAAGAACATGTAAGAATACAACGTTATAAGGAAATACAGTGTTGCAGAGTAAAGACAAATAAGTAAATATTGGAAACACTTTATGAGAAGAAATAACACATCGTACAAAATTAGCTTGTATCTCCTAAACAACACGTTGTAACTCGAAAGTATTTGGTGTGGCGTTTACTTCTAAACGTGGAGCCTCAAAAGAGAACCCACAGGATAATTTTCTTTCGTCAAAATTTGTCAGAAAATAACGCATCGTACAAAATTAGCTTGTATCTCCTAAACAACACGTGGTAATTCGAAAGGATTTGGTGTGGCGTGTACGTCTAAACGTGGAGCCTCAAAAGAGAACCCACAGGATAATTTTCTTTCGTCAAAATTTGTCAGAAAACCACGTTTTAAGGAAATCCCGCATCATGCGAAATAATCTTGTTTTTCAGAAACAACACGTTGTAACTCGAAAAGCTTTGGTGTTGCCTGTATGTCTAAGTGTGTAGATTCAAAAGGGAACGCAGAGGATAGTTTTCTCTCGAAAGAATATGTAAGAATACCACGTTATAAGGAAATACAGTGTTGCAGAGTAAAGACAAATACGTACGTATTGGAAACACTTTATGAGAAGAATTAACGCATCGTACAAAATTAGTTTGTATCTCCTAAACAACCCGTTGTAACTCGAAAGGATTTGGTGTGGCGTGTACATCTAAACATGTAGCCTCAAAAGAGAACCCACAGGAGAATTTTCTTTCGTCAAAATATTTCAGAAAACCACGTTTTAAGGAAATCCCGCATCATGCGAAATCATCTTCTTTTTCCTAAACAACATGTTGTAATTCGAAAAGTTTTGGTGTTGCGTGTATGTGTAAGCGTGGAGCCTCAAAAGAGAATGCACAGGGGAGTTTTCTCTCGAAAGAATATGTAAGAATACCACGTTATAAGGAAATACAATTTTGCAGAGTAAAGACAAATAAGTACGTATTGGACACACCTTACGAGAAGAAATTACGCATCGTAAAAAATTAGCTTGTATCTCCTAAACAACACGTTGTAACTCGAAAAGATTTGGTGTGACATGTACGTCTAAACGTGTAGCCTCAAAAGAGAACTCACAGGAGAATTTTCTTTCATCAAAATTTGTCAGAAAACACGTTTTAAGGAAATCTCGCATCGTGCAAAATTATCTTGCTTTTCCTAAACAACACAGTGTAACTTGAAAAGCTTTGGTGCTGAGTGTTTGTCTAAGCGTGTAGCCTCAAAAGAGAACGCACAGGAGAGTTTTCTCTCGAAAGAATATGTAAGTATACCACGTTATAAGGAAATACTGTGTTGCAGAGTAAAGACAAATAAGTACATATTGGAAACACTTTAGGAGAAGAAATACCGCATCTTAAAAAATTTGCTTGTATCTCCTAAACAACACGTTGTAACTCGAAAAGATTTGGTGTGGCTCATACCTCTACACGTGTAGCCTCAAAAGAGAACCCACAGGAGAACTTTCTTTCGTCAAAATTTGTCAGAAAACCACGTTTTAAGGAAATCCCGCATCGTGCAAAATCATCTCCGTTTTCCTAAACAACATGTTGTAACTCGAAAAGCTTTGGTGTTGCGTGTATGTGTAAGGATGGAGCCTCAAAAGAGAAGGCACAGGAGAGTTTTCCCTCGACAGAATATGTAATAATACCATGGTATAAGGAAATACAATTTTGCAGAGTAAATACAAATAAGTACATATTGGAAACACTTTACGAGAAGTAATAACGCATCGTACAAAATTAACATGTGTGTCCTAAACAACACGTTCTAACTCGAAAAGCTTTGGTGTTGCCTGTATGTCTAAGTGTGTAGCCTCAAAAGGGAACGCACAGGATAGTTTTCTCTCGAAAGAATATGTAAGATTACCACGTTATAAGGAAATACAGTGTTGCAGAGTAAAGACTAAAACGTACGTATTGGAAACACTTTATGAGAAGAATTAACACATCTTACAAAATTAGCTTGTATCTCCTAAACAACACGTTGTAACTCGAAAAGATTTGGTGTGGCGTGTACATCTAAACATGTAGCCTCAAAAGAGAACACACAGGAGAATTTTCTTTCGTCAAAATTTTTCAGAAAACCACGTTTTAAGGAAATCCCGCATCGTGCGAAATCATCTTCTTTTTCCTAAACAACATGTTGTAACTGGAAAAGCTTTGTTGTTGCGTGTATGTGTAAGCGTGGAGCCTCAAAAGAGAAGGCACAGGAGAGTTTTCTCTCAAAAGAATATGTAAGAATACCACGTTATAAGGAAATACAATTTTGCAGAGTAAAGACAAATAAGTACATATTGGAAACACTTTATGAGAAGAAATAATGCATCGAAAAAAATTAGCTTGTATCTCCTAAACAACATGTTGCAACTCGAAAAGATTTGGTGTGATGTGTACGTCGAAACGTGTAGCCTCAAAAGAGAACCCACAGGAGAATTTTCTTTCATCAAAATTTGTCAGAAACCACGTTTTAAGGAAATCTCGCATCCTGCGAAATTATCTTGTTTTTCCTAAACAACATGTTGTAACTGGAAAAGCTTTGGTGTTGCGTGTATGTGTAAGCGTGGAGCCTCAAAAGAGAAGGCACAGGAGAGTTTTCTCTCAAAAGAATATGTAAGAACACCACGTTATAAGGAAATACACTTTTGCAGAGTAACGACAAATAAGTACATATTGGAAACACTTTAGGAGAAGAATTAACGCATCGTACAAAATTAGCTTGTATCTCTTAAACAACACGTTGTAACTCTAAAAGATTTGGTGTGGCGTGTTCATTTAAACATGTAGCCTCAAAAGAGAACCCACAGGAGAATTTTCTTTCATAAAAATTTGTCAGAAAACCATGTTTTAAGGAAATCCCGCATCATGCGAAATCATCTTCTTTTTCCTAAACAACATGTTGTAACTCGAAAAGCGTTGGTGTTGCGTTTCTGTGTAAGCGTGGAGACTCAAAAGAGAAAGCACAGGAGAGTTTTCTCTCGAAAGAATATGTAAGAATACCACGTTATAAGGAAATACAATTTTGCAGAGTAAAGACAAATAAGTACGTATTGGAAACACTTTACGAGAAGAAATAACGCATCCTAAACAACACGTTGTAACTCGAAAAGATTTGGTGTGACGTGTACGTATAAATGAGTAGCCTCAAAAGAGAACCCACACGAATATTTTCTTTCATCAAAATTTGTCAGAAAACACGTTTTAAGGAAATCTCACATCGTGCGAAATAATCTTGTTTTTCCTAAACAACACGTTGTAACTCGAAAAGCTTTGGTGTTGAGTGTTTTTCTAAGCGTGTAGCCTCAAAAAGAGAACGCACAAGAGAGTTTTCTCTCGAAAGAATATGTAAGAATACCACGTTAGAAGGAAATACAGTGTTGCAGAGTAAAGACAAATAAGTACTTATTGGAAACACTTTACGAGAGGAAATAACGCATCCTAAATAATTTGCTTGTATCTCCTAAACAACACGTTGTAACTCGAAAAGTTTTGGTGTGGCTCAAATGTCTGCATGTGTAGCCTCAAAAGAGAACCCACAGGAGAACTTTCTTTCGTCAAAATTTGTCAGAAAACCTCGTTTTAAGAAAATCCCGCATCGTGCAAAATTATCTTGTTTTTCCTAAACAACATGTTGTAACTTGAAAAGCTTTGGTGTTGCGTGTATGTCTAAGCCTGTAGCCTCTAAAGAGAACGCACAGGAGAGATTTCTCTCAAAAGAACATGTAAGAATACAACGTTATAAGGAAATACAGTGTTGCAGAGTAAAGACAAATAAGTAAATATTGGAAACACTTTATGAGAAGAAATAACACATCGTACAAAATTAGCTTGTATCTCCTAAACAACACGTTGTAACTCGAAAGTATTTGGTGTGGCGTTTACTTCTAAACGTGGAGCCTCAAAAGAGAACCCACAGGATAATTTTCTTTCGTCAAAATTTGTCAGAAAATAACGCATCGTACAAAATTAGCTTGTATCTCCTAAACAACACGTGGTAATTCGAAAGGATTTGGTGTGGCGTGTACGTCTAAACGTGGAGCCTCAAAAGAGAACCCACAGGATAATTTTCTTTCGTCAAAATTTGTCAGAAAACCACGTTTTAAGGAAATCCCGCATCATGCGAAATAATCTTGTTTTTCAGAAACAACACGTTGTAACTCGAAAAGCTTTGGTGTTGCCTGTATGTCTAAGTGTGTAGATTCAAAAGGGAACGCAGAGGATAGTTTTCTCTCGAAAGAATATGTAAGAATACCACGTTATAAGGAAATACAGTGTTGCAGAGTAAAGACAAATACGTACGTATTGGAAACACTTTATGAGAAGAATTAACGCATCGTACAAAATTAGTTTGTATCTCCTAAACAACCCGTTGTAACTCGAAAGGATTTGGTGTGGCGTGTACATCTAAACATGTAGCCTCAAAAGAGAACCCACAGGAGAATTTTCTTTCGTCAAAATATTTCAGAAAACCACGTTTTAAGGAAATCCCGCATCATGCGAAATCATCTTCTTTTTCCTAAACAACATGTTGTAATTCGAAAAGTTTTGGTGTTGCGTGTATGTGTAAGCGTGGAGCCTCAAAAGAGAATGCACAGGGGAGTTTTCTCTCGAAAGAATATGTAAGAATACCACGTTATAAGGAAATACAATTTTGCAGAGTAAAGACAAATAAGTACGTATTGGACACACCTTACGAGAAGAAATTACGCATCGTAAAAAATTAGCTTGTATCTCCTAAACAACACGTTGTAACTCGAAAAGATTTGGTGTGACATGTACGTCTAAACGTGTAGCCTCAAAAGAGAACTCACAGGAGAATTTTCTTTCATCAAAATTTGTCAGAAAACACGTTTTAAGGAAATCTCGCATCGTGCAAAATTATCTTGCTTTTCCTAAACAACACAGTGTAACTTGAAAAGCTTTGGTGCTGAGTGTTTGTCTAAGCGTGTAGCCTCAAAAGAGAACGCACAGGAGAGTTTTCTCTCGAAAGAATATGTAAGTATACCACGTTATAAGGAAATACTGTGTTGCAGAGTAAAGACAAATAAGTACATATTGGAAACACTTTAGGAGAAGAAATACCGCATCTTAAAAAATTTGCTTGTATCTCCTAAACAACACGTTGTAACTCGAAAAGATTTGGTGTGGCTCATACCTCTACACGTGTAGCCTCAAAAGAGAACCCACAGGAGAACTTTCTTTCGTCAAAATTTGTCAGAAAACCACGTTTTAAGGAAATCCCGCATCGTGCAAAATCATCTCCGTTTTCCTAAACAACATGTTGTAACTCGAAAAGCTTTGGTGTTGCGTGTATGTGTAAGGATGGAGCCTCAAAAGAGAAGGCACAGGAGAGTTTTCCCTCGACAGAATATGTAATAATACCATGGTATAAGGAAATACAATTTTGCAGAGTAAATACAAATAAGTACATATTGGAAACACTTTACGAGAAGTAATAACGCATCGTACAAAATTAACATGTGTGTCCTAAACAACACGTTCTAACTCGAAAAGCTTTGGTGTTGCCTGTATGTCTAAGTGTGTAGCCTCAAAAGGGAACGCACAGGATAGTTTTCTCTCGAAAGAATATGTAAGATTACCACGTTATAAGGAAATACAGTGTTGCAGAGTAAAGACTAAAACGTACGTATTGGAAACACTTTATGAGAAGAATTAACACATCTTACAAAATTAGCTTGTATCTCCTAAACAACACGTTGTAACTCGAAAAGATTTGGTGTGGCGTGTACATCTAAACATGTAGCCTCAAAAGAGAACACACAGGAGAATTTTCTTTCGTCAAAATTTTTCAGAAAACCACGTTTTAAGGAAATCCCGCATCGTGCGAAATCATCTTCTTTTTCCTAAACAACATGTTGTAACTGGAAAAGCTTTGTTGTTGCGTGTATGTGTAAGCGTGGAGCCTCAAAAGAGAAGGCACAGGAGAGTTTTCTCTCAAAAGAATATGTAAGAATACCACGTTATAAGGAAATACAATTTTGCAGAGTAAAGACAAATAAGTACATATTGGAAACACTTTATGAGAAGAAATAATGCATCGAAAAAAATTAGCTTGTATCTCCTAAACAACATGTTGCAACTCGAAAAGATTTGGTGTGATGTGTACGTCGAAACGTGTAGCCTCAAAAGAGAACCCACAGGAGAATTTTCTTTCATCAAAATTTGTCAGAAACCACGTTTTAAGGAAATCTCGCATCCTGCGAAATTATCTTGTTTTTCCTAAACAACATGTTGTAACTGGAAAAGCTTTGGTGTTGCGTGTATGTGTAAGCGTGGAGCCTCAAAAGAGAAGGCACAGGAGAGTTTTCTCTCAAAAGAATATGTAAGAACACCACGTTATAAGGAAATACACTTTTGCAGAGTAACGACAAATAAGTACATATTGGAAACACTTTAGGAGAAGAATTAACGCATCGTACAAAATTAGCTTGTATCTCTTAAACAACACGTTGTAACTCTAAAAGATTTGGTGTGGCGTGTTCATTTAAACATGTAGCCTCAAAAGAGAACCCACAGGAGAATTTTCTTTCATAAAAATTTGTCAGAAAACCATGTTTTAAGGAAATCCCGCATCATGCGAAATCATCTTCTTTTTCCTAAACAACATGTTGTAACTTGAAAAGCTTTGGTGTTGCGTGTATGTGTAAGCGTGGAGCCTCAAAAGTGAAGGCACAGGAGCGTTTTCTCTTGAAAGAATATGTAAGAATACCACGTTATAAGGAAATACAATTTTGCAGAGTAAAGACAAATAAGTACATATTGGAAACACTTTATGAGAAGAAATAATGCATCGAAAAAAATTAGCTTGTATCTCCTAAACAACATGTTGTAACTCGAAAAGATTTGGTGTGATGTGTACGTCGAAACGTGTAGCCTCAAAAGAGAACCCACAGGAGAATTTTCTTTCATCAAAATTTGTCAGAAACCACGTTTTAAGGAAATCTCGCATCCTGCGAAATTATCTTGTTTTTCCTAAACAACACGTTGTAACTCGAAAAGCTTTGGTGTTGCGTGTATGTCTAAGCGTGTAGCCTCAAAAGAGAATGCACAGGAGAGTTTTCTCTTGAAAGAATATGTAAGAATACCACGTTATAACGAAATACAATTTTGCAGAGAATAGAAAAATAAGTACATATTGGAAACACTTTAGGAGAAGAAATAACACTTCGTACGAAATTAACTTGTATCTCCTAAGCAACACGTTGTAACTCGAAAAGATTTGGTGTGACGTGTATGTCTAAACGTGTAGCCTCAAAAGAGAACCCAAAGGAGAATTTTCTTTCATCAAAATTTGTCAGAAACCACGTTTAAAGAAATCTCGCATCATGCGAAATTATCTTGTTTTTCCTAAACAACACGTTGTAAATAGAAAAGCTTTGGTGTTGCGTGTATGTCTAAGCGTGTAGCCTCAAAAGAGAACGCCCAGGAGAGTTTTCTCTCGAAAGAATATGTAAGAATACAACGTTATAAGGAAATACACTGTTGCAGAGTATAGACAAATACATACCTATTGGAAACACTTTAAGAGAAGAAATAAGGCATCGTACAAAATTAGCTTGTATCTCCTAAACAACAAGTTGTAACACGAAAAGATTTGGTATGGCTCGTACCTCTACACGTGTAGCCTCAAAAGAGCACCGACAGGAGAACTTTCTTTCATCAAAATTTTTCAGAAAACCACGTTTTATGGAAATCTCGCATAGTGCGAAATTATCTTGTTTTTCCTAAACCACACGTTGTAACTCGAAAAGCTTTGGCGTTGCGTATTTGTCTAAGCGTGTAGCCTCAAAAGAGAACGCACAGGAGTGTTTTCCCTCGAAAGAATATGTAAGAATAGCACGTTATAAGGAAATACAATGTTGCAGACTAAAGACAAATAAGTACGTATTGGAAACACTTTACGAGAAGAAATAACGCATCGTACAAAATTTGTTTGTATCTCCTAAACAACACGTTGTAACTTGAAAACATTTGGTGTGGCTCGTACGTCTACAAGTGTAGCCTCAAAAGAGAAACCACAGGAGAACTTCCTTTAGTCAAAATTTGTCAGAAAACCACGTTTTAAGGAAATCCCGCATCGTGCAATATTATCTTGTTTTTCCTAAACAACACGTTGTAACTTGAAAAGCTTTGGTGTTGCGTGTATGTCTAAGCCTGTAGCCTCTAAAGAGAACGCACAGGAGAGTTTTCTCTCAAAAGAAAATGTAAGAAGACAACGTTATAAGGAAATACAGTGTTGCAGAGTAAAGACAAATACATAAGTATTGGAAAAACTTTACGAGAAGAAATAACGCATCATAAAAAATTAGCTTGTATCTCCTAAGCAACACGTGATAACTCGAAGGATTTGGTGTGGCGTGTACGTCTAAACGTGGAGCCTCAAAAGAGAACCCACAGTAGAATTTTCATTCATCAAAATTTGTCAGAAAACCACGTTTTAAGGAAATCCCGCATCGTGCGAATTAATAATGTTTTTCATTAACAACACGTTGTAACTCGAAAAGCTTTGGTGTTGCCTGTATGTCTAAGTGTGCAGCCTCAAAAGGGAACGCACAGGATACTTTTCTCTCGAAAGAATATGTAAGAATACCACGGTATAAGGAAATACAGTGTTGCAGAGTAAAGACAAATATGTACGTATTGGAAACACTTTATGAGAAGAATTAACGCATCATACAAAATTAGCTTGTATCTCTTAAACAACACGTTATAACTCGAAAAGATTTGGTGTGGCGTGTACATGTAAACATGGAGCCTCAAAAGAGAACCCACAGGAGAATTTTCTTTCCTCAAAATTTTTCAGAAAACCACGTTTTAAGGAAATCCCGCATCGTGCGAAATCATCTTCTTTTTCCTAAACAACATGTTGTAACTCGAAAAGCATTGGTGTTGCGTGTATGTGTAAGGGTGGAGACTCAAAAGAGAAGGCACAGGAGAGATTTCTCTCGAAAGAATATGTAAGAATACCACGTTATAAGGAAATACAATTTTGCAGAGTAAAGACAAAACACTTTGGAAACACTTTATGAGAAGAAATAACGCATCCTTAAATATTAGCTTGTATCTCCTTAACAACACATTGTAACACGAAAAGATTTGGTGTGACATGTACGTCTAAACGTGTAGCCTCAAAAGAGAACCCACAGAAGAATTTTTTTCATCAAAATTTGTCAGAAAACACGTTTTAAGGAAATCTCACATCGTGCGAAATTATCTTGTTTTTCCTTAACAACACGTTGTAACTCGAAAAGCTTTGGTGCTGAGTGTTTGTCTAAGCGTGTAGCCTCAAAAGAGAACGCACAGGAGAGTTTTCTCTCGAAAGAATATGTAAGAATACCACGTTATAAGGAAATACAGTGTTGCAGAGTAAAGAAAAATAAGTACATATTGGAAACATTTTACGAGAAGAAATAACACATCGTAAAAAATTTGCTTGTATCTCCTAAACAACACGTTGTAACTCGAAAAGATTTCGTGTGGCTCGTATGTCTGCATGTGTAGCCTCAAAAGAGAACCCACAGGAGAACTTTCTTTCGTCAAAATTTGTCAGAAAACCAGGTTTTAAGGAAATCCCGCATCGTGCAAAATTATCTAGTTTTTCCCAAACAACACGTTGTAACTAGAAAAGCTTTGGTGTTGCTTGTGTGTCTAAGCCTGTAGCCTCTAAAGAGAACGCACAAAAGAGTTTTCTCTCGAAAGAACATGTAAGAATGCAACGTTAAAAGGAAATACAGTGTTGCAGAGTAAAGACAAATAAGTAAGTATTGGAAACACTTATGAGAAGAAATAACGCTTCGTACAAAATTAGCTTGTATCTCCTAAGCAACACGTGGTAACTCGAAAGGATTTGGTGTGGCGTGTACGTCTAAACGTGGAGCCTCAGAAGAGAACCCACAGGAGAGTTTTCTTTTGTCAAAATTTGTCAGAAAATCACGTTTTAAGGAAATCCCGCATCATGTGAAATAATCTTGTTTCTCATAAAAAACAGGTTGTAACTCGAAAAGCTTTGGTGTTGCCTGTATGTCTAAGTGTGTAGCCTCAAAAGGGAACGCATAGGATAGTTTTGTCTCGAAAGAATATGTAAGAATACCATGTTATCAGGAAATACAGTGTTGCAGAGTAAAGACAAATACGTACATATTGGAAACACTTTATGAGAAGAATTAACGCATCGTACAAAATTAGCTTGTATCTCCTAAACAACACATTGTAACTCGAAAGGATTTGGTGTGGCGTGTACACCTAAACATGTAGCCTCAAAAGAGAACCAACAGGAGATTTTTCTTTCTTCAAAATTTTTCAGAAAACCACGTTTTAAGGAAATCCCGCATCATGTGAAATCATCTTCTTTTTCCTAAACAACATGTTGTAATTCGAAAAGCTTTGGTGTTGCGTGTATTTGTAAGCGTGGAGCCTCAAAAGAGAATGCACAGGAGAGTTTTCTCTCGAAAGAATATATAAGAATACCACGTTATAAGGAAATACAATATTGCAGAGTAAAGACAAATAAGTACATATTGGAAACACTTTACGAGAAGAAATAACGCATCGTACAAAAGTAGCTTGTATCTCCTAAACAACTCGTTGTAACTCGAAAAGATTTGGTGTGACATGTACGTCTAAACATGTAGCCTCAAAAGAGAACCCACAGGAGAATTTTCTTTCATCAAAATTGTCAGAAAACACGTTTTAAGGAAATCTCACATCGTGCAAAATTATCTTGTTTTTCCTAAACAACACGGTGTAACCCGAAAAGCTTTGGTGTTGAGTTTTTGTCTAAGAGTGTAGCCTCAAAAGGGAATGCACAGGAGATTTTTCTCTCGAACGAATATGTAAGAATACCACGTTATAAGGAAATACAGTGTTGCAGAGTAAAGACAAATAAGTACGTATTGAAAACACTTTACGAGAAGAAATAACGAATCGTAAAAAATTTGCTGGAATCTCGTAAACAACACGTTGCAACACGAAAAGATTTGGTGTGGCTCGTACATCTAAACGTGTAGCCTCAAAAGAGAACCCACAGGAGAACTTTCTTTCGTCAAAATTTCTCAGAAAACCACGTTTTAAGGATATCCCGCATCGTGCAAAATTATCTTGTTTTTCCTAAACAACACGTTGTAAATCGAAAAGCTTTTGTGTTGCGTGTATGTCTATGCATGTAGCCTCTAAAGAGAACGCACAGGAGACTTTTCTCTCCAAAGAACATGTAAGAATACAACATTATAAGGAAATACAGTGTTGCAGAGTAAAGACAAATACGTACTTATTGGAAACACTTTACGAGAAGAAATAACGCATCGTACAAAATTAGCTTGTATCTCCTAAACAACACGTGGCAACTCGAAAAGATTTGGTGTGGCATGCACTTCTAAACGTGTAGCCTCAAAAGAGAACCAACAGGAGAATTATCGTTTGTCAAAATTTGTCAGAACACCACGTTTTAAGGAAATCCCGCATCGTGCGAAATTATCTTGTTTTTCATAAACAACACGTTGTAACTCGAAAAGCTTTGGTGTTGCCTGTATGTCTACGTGTGTAGCCTCAAAAGGGAACACACAGGATAGTTTTCTCTCGACAGAATATGTAAGAATACCACGTTATAAGGAAATACAGTGTTGCAGAATAAAGACAAATACGTACCTATTGAAAATACTTTACGAGAAGAAATAACGCATCATACAAAATTAGCTTGTATCTCCTAAACAACACGTGGTAACTCGAAAGGATTTGGTGTGGCGTGCACGTCTAAACGTGAAGCCTCAAAAGAGAACCCACAGGAGAATTTTCTTTCGTCAAAATTTGTCAGAAAACCACGTTTTAAGGAAATCCCGCATCGTGCGAAATTATCTTGTTTTTCATAAACAACACGTTCTAACTCGAAAAGCTTTGGTGTTGCCTGTATGTCTAAGTGTGTAGCCTCAAAAGGGAATGCACAGGATAGTTTTCTCTCAAAAGAATATGTAAGAATACCACGTTATAAGGAAATACAGTGTTGCAAAGTAAAGACAAATACGTACGTATTGGAAACACTTTATGAGAAGAATTAATGCATCGTACAAAATTAGCTTGCATCTCTTAAACAACACGTTGTAACTCGAAAAGATTTGGTGTGGCATGTACATCTAAACATGGAGCCTCAAAAGAGAACCCACAGGAGAATTTTCTTTCGTCAAATTTTTTCAGAAAACCACGTTTTAAGGAAATCCCGCATCATGCGAAATCATCTTCTTTTTCCTAAACAACATGTTGTAACTCGAAAAGCGTTGGTGTTGCGTTTCTGTGTAAGCGTGGAGACTCAAAAGAGAAAGGACAGGAGAGTTTTCTCTCGAAAGAATATGTAAGAATACCACGTTATAAGGAAATACAATTTTGCAGAGTAAAGACAAATAAGTACGTATTGGAAACACTTTACGAGAAGAAATAACGCATCCTAAACAACACGTTGTAACTCGAAAAGATTTGGTGTGACGTGTACGTATAAATGAGTAGCCTCAAAAGAGAACCCACACGAATATTTTCTTTCATCAAAATTTGTCAGAAAACACGTTTTAAGGAAATCTCACATCGTGCGAAATAATCTTGTTTTTCCTAAACAACACGTTGTAACTCGAAAAGCTTTGGTGTTGAGTGTTTTTCTAAGCGTGTAGCCTCAAAAAGAGAACGCACAAGAGAGTTTTCTCTCGAAAGAATATGTAAGAATACCACGTTAGAAGGAAATACAGTGTTGCAGAGTAAAGACAAATAAGTACTTATTGGAAACACTTTACGAGAGGAAATAACGCATCCTAAATAATTTGCTTGTATCTCCTAAACAACACGTTGTAACTCGAAAAGTTTTGGTGTGGCTCAAATGTCTGCATGTGTAGCCTCAAAAGAGAACCCACAGGAGAACTTTCGTCAAAATTTGTCAGAAAACCTCGTTTTAAGAAAATCCCGCATCGTGCAAAATTATCTTGTTTTTCCTAAACAACATGTTGTAACTCGAAAAGCTTTGGTGTTGCGTGTATGTCTAAGCCTGTAGCCTCTAAAGAGAACGCACAGGAGAGATTTCTCTCAAAAGAACATGTAAGAATACAACGTTATAAGGAAATACAGTGTTGCAGAGTAAAGACAAATAAGTAAATATTGGAAACACTTTATGAGAAGAAATAACGCATCGTACAAAATTAGCTTGTATCTCCTAAACAACACGTTGTAACTCGAAAGTATTTGGTGTGGCGTTTACTTCTAAACGTGGAGCCTCAAAAGAGAACCCACAGGATAATTTTCTTTCGTCAAAATTTGTCAGAAAATAACGCATCGTACAAAATTAGCTTGTATCTCCTAAACAACACGTGGTAACTCGAAAGGATTTGGTGTGGCGTGTACGTCTAAACGTGGAGCCTCAAAAGAGAACCCACAGGATAATTTTCTTTCGTCAAAATTTGTCAGAAAACCACGTTTTAAGGAAATCCCGCATCATGCGAAATAATCTTGTTTTTCATAAACAACACGTTGTAACTCGAAAAGCTTTGGTGTTGCCTGTATGTCTAAGTGTGTAGATTCAAAAGGGAACGCAGAGGATAGTTTTCTCTCGAAAGAATATGTAAGAATACCACGTTATAAGGAAATACAGTGTTGCAGAGTAAAGACAAATACGTACGTATTGGAAACACTTTATGAGAAGAATTAACACATCGTACAAAATTAGTTTGTATCTCCTAAACAACCCGTTGTAACTCGAAAGGATTTGGTGTGGCGTGTACATCTAAACATGTAGCCTCAAAAGAGAACCCACAGGAGAATTTTCTTTCATCAAAATATTTCAGAAAACCACGTTTTAAGGAAATCCCGCATCGTGCGAAATCATCTTCTTTTTCCTAAACAACATGTTGTAATTTGAAAAGCTTTGGTGTTGCGTGTATGTGTAAGCGTGGAGCCTCAAAAGAGAATGCACAGGGGAGTTTTCTCTCGAAAGAATATGTAAGAATACCACGTTATAAGGAAATACAATTTTGCAGAGTAAAGACAAATAAGTACGTATTGGACACACTTTACGAGAAGAAATTACGCATCGTAAAAAATTAGCTTGTATCTCCTAAATAACACGTTGTAACTCGAAAAGATTTGGTGTGACATGTACGTTTAAACGTGTAGCCTCAAAAGAGAACTCACAGGAGAATTTTCTTTCATCAAAATTTGTCAGAAAACACGTTTTAAGGAAATCTCGCATCTTGCAAAATTATCTTGCTTTTCCTAAACAACACAGTGTAACTTGAAAAGCTTTGGTGCTGAGTGTTTGTCTAAGCGTGTAGCCTCAAAAGAGAACGCACAGGAGAGTTTTCTCTCGAAAGAATATGTAAGTATACCACGTTATAAGGAAATACTGTGTTGCAGAGTAAAGACAAATAAGTACATATTGGAAACACTTTAGGAGAAGAAATACCGCACCGTAAAAAATTTGCTTGTATCTCCTAAACAACACGTTCTAACTCGAAAAGATTTGGTGTGGCTCATACCTCTACACGTGTAGCCTCAAAAGAGAACCCACAGGAGAACTTTCTTTCGTCAAAATATGTCAGAAAACCACGTTTTAAGGAAATCCCGCATCGTGCAAAATCATCTCCGTTTTCCTAAACAACATGTTGTAACTCGAAAAGCTTTGGTGTTGCGTGTATGTGTAAGGATGGAGCCTCAAAAGAGAAGGCACAGGAGAGTTTTCCCTCGAAAGAATATGTAATAATACCATGGTATAAGGAAATACAATTTTGCAGAGTAAATACAAATAAGTACATATTGGAAACACTTTACGAGAAGTAATAACGCATCGTACAAAATTAACATGTGTCTCCTAAACAACACGTTGTAACTCGAAAAGATTTGGTGTTACGTGTATGTCTAAACGTGTAGCCTCAAAAGAGAACCCACAGGATAATTTTCTTTCATCAAAATTTGTCAGAAACCACGTTTTAAGGAAATCTCGCATCGTGCGAAATTATCTTGTTTTTCTTAAACAACACGTTGTAACTCGAAAAGCTTTGGTGTTGCGTGTATGTCTAATCTTGTAGCCTCAAATGAGAATGCACAGGAAAGTTTTCTCTCGAAAGAATATGTAAGAATACCACGTTATAAGGAAATACAGTGTAGCAGAGTAAAGACAAATAAGAATGTATTGGAAACACGTTAAGTGAAGAAATAATGCATCGTACTAAATTAGCTTGTATCTCCTAAGCAACACATGGTAACTCGAAAGGATTTGGTGTGGCGTGTATGTCTAAACGTGGAGTCTCAAAAGAGAACTCACAGGAGAACTTACTTTCGTCAAAATTTGTCAGAAAACCATGTTTTAAGGAAATCCCGCATCGTGCGAAATAATCTTGTTTTTCATAAACAACACGTTGAAACTCGAAAAGCTTTGGTGTTGCCTGTATGTCTAAGTGTGTAGCCTCAAAAGGGAACGCACAGGATAGTTTTCTCTCGAAAGAATAAGTAAGAATACCACGTTATAAGGAAATACAGTGTTGCAGAATAAAGACAAATACGTGCGTATTGGAAACACTTTATGAGAAGAATTGACGCATCTTACAAAATTAGCTTGTATCTCCTAAACAACACTTTGTAACTCGAAAAGATTTGGTGTGGCGTGTACGTCTAAACATGTAGCCTCAAAAGAGAACCCACAGGAGAATTTTCTTTCGTCAAATTTTTTCAGAAAACCACGTTTTAAGGAAATCCCGCATCGTGCGAAATCATCTTCTTTTTCCTAAACAACATATTGTAACTCGAAAATCTTTGGAGTTGCATGTATGTGTAAGCGTGGAGCCTCAAAAGAGAAGGCACAGGAGCGTTTTCTCTCGAAAGAATATGTAAGAATACCACGTTATAAGGAAATACAATTTTGCAGAGTAAAGACAAATAGGTACATATTGGAAACACTTTACGAGAAGAAATAACGCATCGTACAAAATTAACTTGTATCTCCTAAACAACACGTTGTAACTCGAAAAGATTTGGTGTGACGTGTATGACTAAACGTGTAGCCTCAAAAGAGAACCCACAGGAGAATTTTCTTTCATCAAAATTTATCAGAAACCACGTTTTAAGGAAATCTCGCATCGTGCAAAATTATCTTGTTTTTCCTAAACAACACGTTGTAACTTGAAAAGCTTTGTCGTTGCGTGTATGTCTAAGCATGTAGCCTCAAAAGAGAACACACAGGAGAGTTTTCCCTCAAAAGAATATGTAAGAATACCACGTTATAAGGAAATATAATTTTGCAGAGTAAAGACAAATAAGTACTTATTGGAAACACTTTATGAGGAGAAATAACGCATCATACAAAATTAGCTTGTATCTCGTAAACAACACGTTGTAACTCGTTAAGATTTGGTGTGACATGTACGTCTAAACGTGTAGCCTCAAAAGAGAACCCACAGTAGAATTATCTTTCATCAAAATTTGTCAGAAAACCACGTTGTATGGAAATCTCGCATCTTGCGAAATTATCTTGTTTTTCCTAAACAACACGCTGTAACTCGAAAAGCTTTGGCGTTGCGTGTATGTCTAAGCATGTAGCCCAAAAAAAAAAAAAAAACGCACAGGAGAGTTTTCCCTCGAAAGAATATGTAAGAATACCACGTTATAAGGAAATACAGTGTTGCAGAGTAAAGACAATTAAGTACATATTGGAAATACTTTATGAGAAGAAATAACGCATCGTACGAAATTAGCTTGTATCTCCTAAACAACACGTTGTAACTCGAAAAGATTTGGTGTGACGTGTACGTCTAAACATGTAGCCTCAAAAGAGAACCCACAGGAGAACTTTCTTCAGTCAAAATTTTTCAGAAAACCACGTTTTATGGAATCTCGCATCGTGCGAAATTATCTTGTTTTTCCTAAACAACACGCTGTAACTCGAAAAGCTTTGGCGTTGCGTGTATGTCTAAGCGTGTAGCCCCAAAAAAAAGCGCACAGGAGAGTTTTCCCTCGAAAGAATATGTAAGAATACCACGTTATAAGGAAATACAGTGTTGCAGAGTAAAGACAATTAAGTACATATTGGACACACTTTACAAGAAGAAATAACGCATCGAACAAAATTTGCTTGTATCTCCTAAACAACAAGTTGTAACTCGAAAAGATTTGGTGTGGCGTGTACGTCTAAACCTGTAGCCTCAATAGACAACGCACAGGAGAACTTTCTTTCGTCAAAATTTGTCAGAAAACCACGTTTTAAGGATATCCCGCATCGTGCAAAATTATCCTGTTTTTCCTAAACAACACGTTGTAACTCGAAAAGCTTTGGTGTTGCGTGTATGTCTAAGCGTGTAGCCTCTAAAGAGAACGCACCGGAGAGTTTTCTCTCGAAAGAACATGTAAGAATACAATGTTATAAGGAAATACAGTGTTGCAGAGTAAAGACAAATACGTAAATATTGGAAACACTTTACGAGAATAAATAATGCATCGTACAAAATTAGCTTGTATCTCCTAAACAACACGTGGTAATTCCAAAGGGTATGGTGTGGCATGCACGTCTAAACGTGTAGCCTCAATAGAGAACCCACAGGAGAATTTTCTTTCGTCAAAATTTGTCAGAACACCAAGTTTTAAGGAAATCACGCATCGTGCGAAATTATCTTGTTTTTCATAAACAACACGTTGTAACTTGACAAGCTTTGGTGTTGCCTGTATGTCTAAGTGTGTAGCCTCAAAAGGGAACGCACAGGATAGTTTTCTCTCGAAAGAATGTGTAAGAATACCACGTTATAATGAAATACAGTGTTGCAGAGTAAAGACAAATACGTACGTATTGGAAACACTTTATGAGAAGAAATAAAGCATCATAAAAATTAGCTTGTATCTCCTAAACAACACGTGGTAACTCGAAAGGATTAGGTGTGACATGCACGTCGAAACGTGAAGCCTCAAAAGAGAACAAACAGAATAATTTTCTTTCGTCAAAATTTGTCAGAAAACCATGTTTTAAGGAAATCCGGCATCGTGCGAAAGTATCTTGTTTTTTATAAACAACACGTTGTAACTCAAAAAGCTTTGGTGTTGCCTGTATGTCTAAGTGTTTAGCCTCAAAAGGGAATGCACAGGATAGTTTTCTCTCGAAAGAATATGTAAGAATACCACGTTATAAGGAAATACAGTGTTGCAGAGTAAAGACAAATACGTACGTATTGGAAACACTTTACGAGAATTAACGCATTATAAAAAATTAGCTTGTATCTCCTAAACAACACAATGTAACTCGAAAAGATTTGGTGTGACGTGTACGTCTAAATATGTAGCCTCAAAAGTGAACCCACAGGAGAATTTTCTTTCGTCAAAATTTTTCAGAAAACCAGGTTTTTAGGAAATCCCGCATCATGCGAAATCATCTTCTTTTTCCTAAACAACACGTTGTAACTCGAAAAGCTTTGGTGTTGCGTGTTTGTCTAATCGTGTAGCCTCAAAAGAGAACACACAGGAGAGTTTTCTCTCGAAAGAATATGTACGAATACCACGTTATAAGGAAATACAGTGTTGCAGAGTAAAGACAAATACGTACGTATTGGAAACACTTTACGAGAAGAAATAACGCATCGTACAATTTTTGCTTGTGTCTCCTAAACAACACGTTGTAACTGAAAAATATTTGGTGTGGCTCGTACGTCTACACGTGTAGCCTCAAAAGAGAACCTACAGGAGAACTTTCTTTCGTCAAAATTTGTCAGAAAACCACGTTTTAAGGAAATCCCGCTTCGTGCAAAATTATCTTGTTTTTCCTAAACAACACGTTGTAACTCGAAAAGCTTTGGTGTTGCGTGTATGTCTAAGCATGTAGCCTCTAAAGAGAATGCACAGGAGAGTTTTCTCTCGAAAGATCATGTAAGAATACAACGTTATAAGGAAATACAGTGTTGCAGAGTAAAGACAAATACATATGTATTGGAACCACTTTACGAAAAGAAATAACGCATCATACAAAATTAGCTTGTATCTCTTAAACAACACGTTGTAACTCGAAAGGATTTGGTGTGGCG
The DNA here is from genome assembly GCF_947179515.1 of Apodemus sylvaticus. Taxonomy (NCBI): domain Eukaryota; kingdom Metazoa; phylum Chordata; class Mammalia; order Rodentia; family Muridae; genus Apodemus; species Apodemus sylvaticus. The sequence goes on from NW_026263195.1 coordinate 2,921,559, forward strand.
TGCACGTCTAAACGTGTAGCCTCAAAACAGAAGCCACAGGAGAATTTTCTTTCGTCAAAATTTGTCAGAAAATCACGTTTTAAGGAAATCCCGCATCGTACAAAATTATATTGTTTTCCATAAACAACACGTTGTAACTCGAAAAGCTTTGGTGTTGCCTGTATGTCTAAGTGTGTAGCCTCAAAAGGGAACGCACAGGATAGTTTTCTCTCGAAGGAATATGTAAGAATACCACGTTATAAGGAAATATAATGCTGCAGAATAAAGACAAATATGTACTTATTGGAAACACTTTATGAGAAGAATTAACGCATCGTAAAAAATTAGCTTATATCTCCTAAACAACACGTTGTAATTCGAAAAGATTTGGTGTGGCTCGTACCTCTACACGTGTAGCCTCAAAAGAGAACCCACAGGAGAACTTTCTTTCGTCAAAATTTTTCAGAAAACCACGTTTTATGGAAATCTCGCATCGTGCTAAATTATCTTGTTTTTCCTAAACAACACATTGTAACTCGAAAAGCTTTGGCGTTGCATGTTTGTCTAAGCGTGTCCCCTCAAAAGAGAACGCACAGGAGAGTTTTCCCTCGAAATAATATGTAAGAATACCATGTTATAAGGAAATACAGTGTAGCAGATTAAAGACAAATAAGTACGTATTGGAAACACTTTACGAGAAGAAATAATGCTTCGTACAAAATTAGCTTGTATCTCCTAAACAACACGTGGTAACTTGAAAGGATTTGGTGTGGTGTGTACGTCTAAACGTGTAGCCTCAAAAGAGAACCCACAGGAGAATTTTCTTTATTCAAAATTTTTCAGAAAACCACATTTTAAGGAAATCCCGCATCGTGCAAAATCATCTTCTTTTTCCTAAACAACATGTTGTAACTCGAAAAGCTATGGTGTTGCGTGTATGTGTAAGCGTGGAGCCTCAAAAGAGAAGGCACAGGAGAGTTTTCACTCCAAAGAATATGTAAGAATACCACGTTATAAGGAAATACAATTTTGCAGAGTAAAGACAAATAAGTACATATTGGAAACACTTTACGAGAAGAAATAACGCATCTTACAAAATTAGCTTGTATCTCCTAAACAACACGTTGTAACTCGAAAGGATTTGGTGTGACGTGTACGTCTAAAAGTGTAGCCTCAAACGAGGACACACAGGAGAATTTTCTTTCATCAAAATTTGTCAGAAACCACGTTTTAAGGAAGTCTCGCATCGTGCGAAATTATCTTGTTTTTCCTAAACAACACGTTGTAACTCGAAAAGCTTTGGTGTTGCGTGTATGTCTACGAGTGTAGCCTCAAAAGAGAACGCACAGGAGAGTTTTCTCTCGAAAGAATATGTAAGAATACTACGTTATAAGGAAATACAGTGTTGCAGAGTAAAGACAACTACGTACGTATTGGAAACACTTTAAGAGAAGAAATATCGCATCCTAGAAAATTAGCTTGTATCTCCTAAACAACACGTAGTAACTCGAAAAGATTTGGTGTGGCTCGTACCTCTACACGTGCAGCCTCAATAGAGAACCCACAGGAGAACTTTGTTTCGTCAAAATTTTTCAGAAAACCACGTTTAATGGAAATCTCGTATCGTGCGAAATTATCTTGTTTTTCCTAAACAACACGTTGTGACTCCAAAAGCTTTGGCGTTGCGTGTTTGTCTAAGCGTGTAACCTCAAAAGAGAACGCACAGGATTGTTTTCCCTCGAAAGAATATGTAAGAATACCACGTTATAAGGAAATACAGTGTTGCAGAGTAAAGACAAATAAGTACGTATTGGAAACACTATATGAGAAGAAATAACGCATTGTACAATATTTGCTTGTATCTCCTAAACAACACGTTGTAACTCAAAAATATTTCGTGTGGCTCGTATGTCTACACGTTTAGCCTCAAAAGAGAACACACAGGAGAACTTTCTTTCTTCAAAATTTGTCAGAAAACCACGTTTTAAGGAAATCCCGCATCGTGCAAAATTATCTTGTTTTTCCTAAACAACACGTTGTAACTCGGAAAGCTTTGGTGTTGCGTGTATGTCTGAGCATGTAGCCTCTAAAGAGAATGCACAGGAGAGTTTTCTCTCGAAAGAACATGAAAGAATACAACGTTATAAGGAAATACAGTGTTGCAGAGTAAAGACAAATATGTACATATTGGAAACACTTTACGAGAAGAAATAACGCATCATACAAAATTAGCTTGTATCTCCTAAACAACACGTGGTAACTCGAAAGGATTTGGTGTGGCGTGTACATCTAAACGTGTAGCCTCAAAAGAGAACCCACAGGAGAATTTTCTTTCGTCAAAATTTGTCAGAAAACCACGTTTTATGGAAATCTCGCATCATGCCAAATTATCTTGTTTTTCCTAAACAACACATTGTAACTCGAAAAACTTTGGCGTTGCATGTTTGTCTAAGCGTGTAGCCTCAAAAGAGAACGCACAGGAGAGTTTTTTCCTCGAAATAATATGTAAGAATACCACGTTATAAGGAAATACAGTGTTGCAGAGTAAAGACAAATAAGTACGTATCGGAAACACTTTACAAGAAGAAATAACGCATCGTACAAAATTAGCTTGTATCTCCTAAACAACACGTGGTAACTCGAAAGGATTTGGTGTGGCATGTACGTCTAAATGTGTAGCCTCAAAAGAGAACCCACAGGAGAATTTTCTTACTTCAAAATTTTTCAGAACACCTCATTTTAAGGAAATGCCACATCGTGCGAAATCATCTTCTTTTTCCTAAACAACATGTTGTAACTCGAAAAGCTTTGGTGTTGCGTGTATGTGTAAACGTGTAGCCTCAAAAGAGAAGGCACAGGAGAATTTTCTCTCGAAAGAATATGTAAGAATATCACGTTATAAGGATATACAATTTTGCAGAGTAAAGACAAATAAGTACATATTGGAAACACTTTACGAGAAGAAATAACGCATCGTAAAAAATTAGCTTGTATCTCCTAAACAACACGTTGTAACTCGAAAAGATTTTGTGTGACGTGTAAGTCTAAAAGTGTAGCCTCAAACGAGAACCCAAAGGAGAATCTTCTTTCATCAAAATTTGTCAGAAACCACGTTTTAAGGAAATCTAACATCGTACGAAATTATCTTGTTTTTCCTAAACAACACGTTGTAACTCGAAAAGCTTTTGTGTTGCGTGTATGTGTAAGCGTGGAGCCTCAAAAGAGAAGGCACAGGAGAATTTTCTCTCGAAAGAAGATGTAAGAATATCACGTTATAAGGAAATACAATTTTGCAGAGTAAAGACAAATAAGTACATATTGGAAACACTTTACGAGAAGAAATAACGCATCGTACAAAATTAGCTTGTATCTCCTAAACAACACGTTGTAACTCGAAAAGATTTGGTGTGACGTGTAAGTCTAAAAGTGTAGCCTCAAACGAGAACCCACAGGAGAATCTTCTTTCATCAAAATTTGTCAGAAACCACGTTTTAAGGAAATCTCACATCGTACGAAATTATCTTGTTTTTCCTAAACAACACGTTGTAACTCGAAAAGCTTTTGTGTTGCGTGTATGTGTAAGCGTGTAGCCTCAAAAGAGAAGGCACAGGAGAATTTTCTCTCGAAAGAAGATGTAAGCATATCACGTTATAAGGAAATACAATTTTGCAGAGTAAAGACAAATAAGTACATATTGGAAACACTTTACGAGAAGAAATAATGCATCGTACAAAATTAGCTTGTATCTCCTAAACAACACGTTGTAACTGGAAAAGATTTGGTGTGACGTGTAAGTCTAAAAGTGTAACCTCAAACGAGAACCCACAGGAGAATCTTCTTTCATCAAAATTTGTCAGAAACCAAGTTTTAAGGAAATCTCGCATCGTACGAAATTATCTTGTTTTTCCTAAACAACACGTTTTAACTCGAAAAGCTTTGGTGTTGCGTGTATGTCTAAGCCTGTAGCCTCAAAAGAGAGCACACAGGAGAGTTTTCGCTCGAAAGAATATGTAAGAATACCACGTTATAAGGAAATACAGTGTTGCAGAGTAAAGACAAATTCTATTGGAAACACTTTAAGAGAAGAAATAAGGCAACGTAAAAAATTAGCTTGTATCTCCTAAACAACAAGTTGTAACTCGAAAAGATTTGATGTGACTCGTACCTCTACACGTGTAGTCTCAAAAGAGAACCCACAGGAGAACTTTGTTTCGTCAAAATTTTTCAGAAAACCACGTTTTATGGAAATCTCGCATCCTGTGAAATTATCTGGTTTTTCCTAAACAACACATTGTAACTCGAAAAGCTTTGGCGTTGCGTGTATGTCTAAGCGTATGGCCTCTAAAGAGAACGCACAGGAGAGTTTTCTCTTGAAAGAATATGTAAGAATACAACGTTATAAGGAAATACAGTGTTGCAGAGTAAAGACAAATACGTACTTATTGGAAACACTTTACGAGAAGAAATAACGAATCATACAAAATTAGCTTGTATCTCCTAAACAACACGTGGTAAATCGAAAGGATTTGGTGTGGCGTGTATGTCTAAACGTGTAGCCTCAAAAGAGAACCCACTGAAGAATTATCTTTCGTCAAAATGTTTCAGAAAACTACGTTTTAAGGAAATCCCGCATCGTGCGAAATTATCTTGTTTTTCATAAACAACACGTTGTAACTCGAAAAGCTTTGGTGTTGCCTTTATGTCTAAGTGTGTAGCCTAAAAAGGGAACGCACAGGATAGTTTTCTCTCGTAAGAATATATAAGAATACCACGTTATAAGGAAATACAGTGTTGCAGAGTAAAGACAAGTACTTACATATTGGAAACACTTTACGAGAAGAAGTAACGCATCTTACAAAATTATGCTTGTATCTCCGAAACAACATGTTGTAATTCGAAAAGATTTGGTGTGGCATGTACGTCTAAACGTGTAGCCTCAAAAGAGAACCCACAGGAGAATTTTCTTTCGACAAAATTTTTCAGAAAACCTCGTTTTAAGGAAATCCTGCATCGTGCGAAATCATCTTCTTTTTCCTAAACAAAATGTTGTAACTCGAAAAGATTTGGTGTTGCGTGTATGGGTAAGCGTGGATCCTCAAAAGAGAAGGCACAGGAGAGTTTTCTCTCGAAAGAATATTTAAGAATACCACGTTATAAGGAAATACAATTTTGCAGAGTAAAGACAAATAAGTACATATTGGAAACACTTTACGAGAAGAAATAACTCATCATACAAAATTAGCTTGTATCTCCTAACAACACCTTGTAACTCGAAAAGATTTGGTGTGAGGTGTACGTTTAAACGTGTAGCCTCAAAAGAGAACCCACAGGAGAACTTTCTTTCATCAAAATTTGTCGGAAACCACGTTTTAAGGAAATCTCGCATCCTGCGATATTATCTTGTTTTTCCTAAACAACACGTTGTAACTCGAAAAGCTTTGGTGTTGCATGTATGTCTAAGCTTGTAGCCTCAAAAGAGAACGAACAGGAGAGTTTTCTCTCGAAAGAATATGTAAGAATACCACGTTATAAGGAAATACAGTGTTGCAGAGTAAAGACAAATACGTACCTATTGGAAACTCTTTAAGAGAAGTAAGTTACAACGTGTTGTTTAGGAACTAGAAGCTAATTTTGTAAGATACGATATTTCTTCTCTAAAGTGTTTCCAATACGTACGTATTTGCCTTTAGTCTGCAACACTGTATTTCCTTATAACGTGGTATTCTTATATCTTCTTTCGAGAGAAAACTCTCCTGTGTGTCCTCTTTTGAGGCTACACACTTAGACATACACGCAACACCAAAGCTTTTCGCGTTAAAACGTGTTGTTTAGGAAAAACAAGATAATTTCGCACGATTAGGAATTTCCTTAATACGTGGTTTTCTGACAAATTTTGACCAAAGAAAATTCTACTATGGGTTCTCTTTTGAGACTACACGTTTAGACGTACAGGCCACACCAAATCTTTTTAAGTTACAACGTGTTGGTTAGGAGATACAAGCTAATTTTGTACGATGCGTTATTTCTTCTCGTAAAGTTTTTCCAATAAGTAAGTATTTGTCTTTATTCAGCAACACTGTATTTCCTTATAACATGGTATTCTTACATATTTTTTCGAGAGAAAACTCTCCTGTGCATTCCCATTTGAGGCTACACGCTTAGACATATAAGCAACAGCAAAGCTTTTCGAGTTACAACGTGTTGTTTAGGAAGAACAAGATAATTTCTCACGATGCGGGATTTCCATAAAACGTGGTTTTCTGACAAATTTTGAAGAAAGAAAATTGTCCAGTGGGTTCTCTTTTGAGGCTACACGTTTAGACATACACGCGACACCAAATCTTTTTGAGTTCCAACTTGTTGTTTAGGAGATACAAGCTAATTTTTTTTACGATGCGTTATTTCGTCTCGTAATGTTTAAGTGTTTCCAATACGTATGTATTTGCCTTTATTCTGCAACACTGTATTTCCTTATAATGTGGTATTCCTACTTATGCTTTCGGGAGAAAACTCCCCTGTGCGTTCTCATTTGAGGCTACACCTTAGACGTACACGCCACACCAAATCTTTTTGAGTTACAACTTGTTGTTTAGGAGATACAAGCTAATTTTTTAAAGATGAATTATTTATTCTCGTAAAGTTTAAGTGTTTCCAATACGTATGTATTTGCCTCTACTCTGCAACACTGTATTTCCTTATAACGTGATATTCTTACATATTCTTTCGAGAGAAAACTCTCCTGTGCGTTCTCTTTGGAGGCTACACGCTTAGATATTCACGCAACACCAAAGCTTTTCGAGTTACAACAAGTTGTTTAGGATAAACAAGATAATTTCGCACGATGCGGTATTTCCTTAAAACGTGGTTTTCTGACAAATTTTGACGAAAGAAAACTCTCCTGTGGGTTCTCTTTTGAGGCTACACGTTTAGACATACATGCCACACCAAATCTTGTCGAGTTACAACGTGTTGTTTAGGAGATACAAGCTAATTTTACATGATGCGTTATTTCTTCTCCTAAAGTGTTTCCAATAAATACATATTTGTCTATACTCTGCCACAGTGTATTTCCTTATAACGTGATATTCTTACATATTCTTTCGAGAGAAAACTCTCCTGTGCGTTCTCTTTGGAGGCTACACGCTTAGAAATTCACCCAACACCAAAGCTTTTCGAGTTACAACGTGTTGTTTAGGAAAAACAAGATAATTTCGCATGATGCGGGATTTCCTTAAAACATGGTTTTCTGACAAATTTTGACGTAAGAAAATTCTCCTGTGGGTTCTCTTTTGAGGCTACACGTTTAGACATACACGCCACACCAAATCCTTTCGAGTTATAACGTGGTGTTTAGGATATACAAGCTAATTTTGTACTATGTGTTATTTCTTCTCGTAAAGCTTAAGTGTTTCCAATAAGTATGTATTTGTCTTTACTCTGCAACACTGTATTTCCTTATAACGTGGTATTCTTACATATTCCTTCGAGAGAAAACTCTCCTGTGCGTTCTCTTTTGAGGCTACATGCTTAGACATACACGCACCACCAAAGCTTTTCGAGTTACAACATGTTGTTTAGGATAAACAAGATAATTTCGCACGATGCGGTATTTCCTTAAAACGTGGTTTTCTGACAAATTTTCACGAAAGAAAACTCTCCTGTGGGTTCTCTTTTGAGGCTACACGTATAGACATACACGCCAAACCAAATCTTGTCGAGTTACAACGTGTTGTTTAGGAGATACAAGCTAATTTTACATGATGCGTTATTTCTTCTCCTAAAGTTTTTCCTATAAGTACATATTTGTCTATACTCTGCAACACTGTATTTCCTTATAACGTGGTATTCTTACATATTCTTTCGAGAGAAAACTATCCTGTGCGTTCTCTTTGGAGGCTACACGCTTAGACATACACGCACCACCAAAGCTTTTCGAGTTACAACGTGTTGATTAGGAAAAACAAGATAATTTCGCACGATGCGGGATTTCCTTAAAACATGGTTTTTCTGACAAATTTTGACGTAAGAAAATTCTCCTGTGGGTTCTCTTTTGAGGCTACACGTTTAGATGTACAACCCACATCAAATCTTTTTGAGTTACCACGTGTTGTTTCGGAGATACAAGCTAATTTTGTACCATGCGTTATTTCTTCTCATAATGTGTTTCCAAAACGTATGTATTTGTCTTTACTCTGCAGCAATATGTTTCCTTATAACGTGGTATTCTTACATATTCTTTCGAGAGAAAACTCTCCTGTGCATTCTCTTTTGAGGCTACATGCTTAGACATACACGCAACACCAAATCCTTTCGAGTTATAACGTGTTGTTTAGGATATACAAGCTAATTTTGTACTATGTTTTATTTCTTCTCGTAAAGTTTAAGTGTTTCCAATAAGTATTTATTTGTCTTTACTCTGCAACACTGTATTTCCTTATAACGTGGTATTCCTACATATTCTTTCGGGAGAAAACTCTCCTGTGCGTTCTCTTTTGAGGCTACACGCTTAGACATATACGCAACACCAAAGCTTTTCGAGTTACAACATGTTGTTTAGGAAAAACAAGATAATTTCGCAGGATGCAGGATTTCCTTAAAACGTGGTTTTCTGACAAATTTTGATGAAAGAAAACTCTCCTGTGGGTTCTCCTTTGAGGGTACACGTTTAGTCGTTCACGCCACACCAAATCTTTTCGAGTTACCACGTGTTGTTTAGGAGATACAAGCTAAGTTTGCATGATGTGTTATTTCTTTTCGTAAAGTGTTTCCAATAAGTACATATTTGTCTACACTCTGCAACACTGTATTTCCTTATAACGTGGTATTCTTACATATTCTTTCGAGAGAAAACTATCCCTTGCGTTCTCTTTGGAGGCTACACGCTTAGACATACACGCACCACCAAAGCTTTTCGAGTTACAACGTGTTGATTAGAAAAAACAAGATAATTTCCCACGATGCGGGATTTCCTTAAAAAGTGGTTTTCTGACAGATTTTGACGTAAGAAAATTCTCCTGTGGGTTCTCTTTTGAGGCTACACATTTAGACGTGCACGCCACACCAAATCTTTTTGAGTTACCACGTGTTGTTTAGGAGATACAAGCAAATTTTGTACCATGCATTATTTCTTCTCATAATATGTTTCCAATACGTATGTATTTGTCTTTACTCTTTAGAAATATATTTCCTTTTAACTTGGTATTCTTACAAATTCTTTCGAGAGAAAACTCTCCTGTGCATTCTCTTTTGAGGCTACTTGCTTACACATACACCCAACACCAAAGCTTTTCGAGTTACAATGTTTTGTTTATGAAAAACAAGATAATTGCGCACAGTGCGGGATTCCCTTAAAACGTGGTTTTCTGAAAAGTGTTGACGAAAGAAAATTCTCCTGTGGGTTCTCTTTTGAGGCTACACGTTTAGATGTACACGCCACACCAAATCCTATCGATTTATAACCTGTTGTTTAGGATATAGAAGCTAATATTGTACTATGTGTTATTTCTTCTCGTAAAGCTTAACTGTTTCCAATAAGTATGTATTTGTCTTTACTCTGCAACACTGTATTTCCTTATAACGTGGTATTCCTACATATTCTTTCGGGAGAAAACTCCACTGTGCGTTCTCTTTTGAGGCTACACGTTTAGACGTACACGCCACACCAAATCTTTTTGAGTTACAACTTGTTGTTTAGGAGATACAAGCTAATTTTTTTACGATGAATTATTTCTTCTCGTAAATTTTAAGTGTTTCCAATATGTATATATTTGCCTCTACTCTGCAACACTGTATTTCCTTATAACGTGGTATTCTTACATATTCTTTCGAGAGAAAACTCTCCTGTGCGTTCTCTTTGGAGGCTACACGCTTAGATATTTACGCAACACCAAAGCTTTTCGAGTTACAACGTGTTTTTTAGGAAAAACAAGATAATTTCGCATGATGCGGGATTTCCTTAAAACGTGGTTTTCTGACAAATTTTGATGAAAGAAAATTCTCCTGTGGGTTCTCTTTTGAGGTTACACGTTTAGACGTACATGCCACACCAAATCCTTTCGAGTTATAACGTGTTGTTTAGGGTATACAAACTAATTTTTACTATGTGTTATTTCTTCTCGTAAAGCTTAAGTGTTTCCAATAAGTATGCATTTGTCTTTACTCTGCAACACTGTATTTCCTTATAACGTGGCATTCCTACATATTCCTTCGAGAGAAAACTCTCCTGTGCGTTCTCTTTTGAGGCTACATGCTTAGACATACACGCACCACCAAAGCTTTTCGAGTTACAACATGTTGTTTAGGATAAACAAGATAATTTCGCATGATGCGGTATTTCCTTAAAACGTGGTTTTCTGACAAATTTTCACGAAAGAAAACTCTCCTGTGGGTTCTCTTTTGAGGCTACACGTATAGACATACACGCCAAACCAAATCTTGTCGAGTTACAACGTGTTGTTTAGGAGATACAAGCTAATTTTACATGATGCGTTATTTCTTCTCCTAAAGTTTTTCCTATAAGTTCATATTTGTCTATACTCTGCAACACTGTATTTCCTTATAACGTGGTATTCTTACATATTCTTTCGAGAGAAAACTATCCTGTGCGTTCTCTTTGGAGGCTACACGCTTAGACATACACGCACCACCAAAGCTTTTCGAGTTACAACGTGTTGATTAGGAAAAACAAGATAATTTCGCACGATGCGGGATTTCCTTAAAACATGGTTTTCTGACAAATTTTGACGTAAGAAAATTCTCCTGTGGGTTCTCTTTTGAGGCTACACGTTTAGATGTACAACCCACATCAAATCTTTTTGAGTTACCACGTGTTGTTTCGGAGATACAAGCTAATTTTGTACCATGCGTTATTTCTTCTCATAATGTGTTTCCAAAACGTATGTATTTGTCTTTACTCTGCAGCAATATGTTTCCTTATAACGTGGTATTCTTACATATTCTTTCGAGAGAAAACTCTCCTGTGCATTCTCTTTTGAGGCTACATGCTTAGACATACACGCAACACCAAATCCTTTCGAGTTATAACGTGTTGTTTAGGATATACAAGCTAATTTTGTACTATGTTTTATTTCTTCTCGTAAAGTTTAAGTGTTTCCAATAAGTATTTATTTGTCTTTACTCTGCAACACTGTATTTCCTTATAACGTGGTATTCCTACATATTCTTTCGGGAGAAAACTCTCCTGTGCGTTCTCTTTTGAGGCTACACGCTTAGACATATACGCAACACCAAAGCTTTTCGAGTTACAACGTGTTGTTTAGGAAAAACAAGATAATTTCGCATGATGCGGGATTTCCTTAAAACGTGGTTTTCTGACAAATTTTGACGAAAAAAAATTCTCCTGTGGGTTCTCTTTTGAGGCTACACGTTTAGTCGTACACGCCACACCAAATCCTTTCGAGTTATAACGTGTTGTTTAGGATATACAAGCTAATTTTGTACTATGTGTTATTTCTTCTCGTAAAGCTTAAGTGTTTCCAATAAGTATGTATTTGTCTTTACTCTGCAACACTGTATTTCCTTATAACGTGGTATTCCTACATATTCTTTCGGAAGAAAACTCTCCTGTGCGTTCTCTCTTGAGGCTACACGCTTAGACATACACGCACCACCAAAGCTTTTCGAGTTACAACATGTTGTTTAGGATAAACAAGATAATTTCGCACGATGCGGTATTTCCTTAAAACGTGGTTTTCTGACAAATTTTGACGAAAGAAAACTCTCCTGTGGGTTCTCTTTTGAGGCTACACGTTTAGACATACATGCCACACCAAATCTTGTCGAGTTACAACGTGTTGTTTAGGAGATACAAGCTAATTTTACATGATGCGTTATTTCTTCTCCTAAAGTGTATCCAATAAGTACATATTTGTTTATACTCTGCAACACTGTATTTCCTTATAACGTGGTATTCTTACATATTCTTTCGAGAGAAAACTATCCTGTGCGTTCTCTTTGGAGGCTACACGCTTAGACATACACGCACCACCAAAGCTTTTCGAGTTACAACGTGTTGATTAGGAAAAACAAGATAATTTCGCATGATGCGGGATTTCCTTAAAACGTGGTTTTCTGACAAATTTTGACGTAAGAAAATTCTCCTGTGGGTTCTCTTTTGAGGCTACACGTTTAGATGTACACACCACACCAAATATTTTTGAGTTACCACGTGTTGTTTCGGAGATACAAGCTAATTTTGTACCATGCGTTATTTCTTCTCTTAATGTGTTTCCAAAACGTATGTATTTGTCTTTACTCTGCAGCGATATGTTTCCTTATAACATGGTATTCTTACATATTCTTTCGAGAGAAAACTCTCCTGTGCATTCTCTTTTGAGGCTACATGCTTAGACATACACGCAACACCAAATCCTTTCGAGTTATAACGTGTTGTTTAGGATATACAAGCTAATTTTGTACTATGTTTTATTTCTTCTCGTAAAGTTTAAGTGTTTCCAATAAGTATTTATTTGTCTTTACTCTGCAACACTGTATTTCCTTATAACGTGGTATTCCTACATATTCCTTCGGGAGAAAACTCTCCTGTGCGTTCTCTTTTGAGGCTACACGCTTAGACATATACGCAACACCAAAGTTTTTCGAGTTACAACATGTTGTTTAGGAAAAACAAGATAATTTCGCAAGATGCAGGATTTCCTTAAAACGTGGTTTTCTGACAAATTTTGACGAAAGAAAACTCTCCTGTGGGTTCTCCTTTGAGGCTACACGTTTAGTCGTTCACGCCACACCAAATCTTTTTGAGTTACAACGTGTTGTTTAGGAGATACAAGCTAAGTTTGCATGATGCGTTATTTCTTTTCGTAAAGTGTTTCCAATAAGTACATATTTGTCTATACTCTGCAACACTGTATTTCCTTATAACGTGGTATTCTTACATATTCTTTCGAGAGAAAACTATCCCTTGGTTTCTCTTTGGAGGCTACAGCTTAGACATATACGCACCACCAAAGCTTTTCGAGTTACAACGTGTTGATTAGGAAAAACAAGATAATTTCCCACGATGCGGGATTTCCTTAAAAAGTGGTTTTCTGACAAATTTTGACGTAAGAAAATTCTCCTGTGGGTTCTCTTTTGAGGCTACACATTTAGACGTGCACGCCACACCAAATCTTTTTGAGTTACCACGTGTTGTTTAGGAGATACAAGCAAATTTTGTACCATGCATTATTTCTTCTCATAATATGTTTCCAATACGTATGTATTTGTCTTTACTCTGCAGCAATATATTTCCTTATAACGTGGTATTCTTACATATTCTTTCGAGAGAAAACTCTCCTGTGCATTCTCTTTTGAGGCTACACGCTTACACATACACCCAACACCAAAGCTTTTCGAGTTACAATGTTTTGTTTATGAAAAACAAGATAATTGCGCACAATGCGGAATTTCCTTAAAACATGGTTTTCTGACAAATTTTGAGGAGAGAAAATTCTCCTGTGGGATCTCTTTTGAGGTTACATGTTTAGACGTACACGCCACACCAAATCTTTTCGAGTTACAACGTGTTGTTTAGGAGATACAAGCTAATTTTGTACGATGCATTATTTCTTCTCCTAAAGTGTTTCCAATATGTACGTATTTGTCTTTACTCTACAACACTGTATTTCCTTATAACATGGTATTCGTACATATTCTTTCGAGAGAAAACTCTCCTGTGCATTCTCTTTTGAGGCTACACGCATAGACATACACGCAACACCAAAGCATTTCGAGTTAGAACGTGTTGTTTAGGAAAAACAAGATAATTTCTCATGATGCAGGAATTCCTTAAAACGTGGTTTTCTGACAAATTTTGAGGAAAGAAAATTCTCCTGTGGGTTTTCATTTGAGGCTAAACGTTTAGACGTACACGCCACACCAAATGTTTTCGAGTTACAACGTGTTCTTTAGGAGATACAAGCTAATTTTTTACGATGCTTTATATCTTCTTGTAAAGTTTAAGTGTTTCCAAAAGGAACGTATTTATCTTTAATTTGCCACAATGTATTTCCTTATAACGTGGTATTCTTACATACTCGTTCGAGAGAAATTTCTACTGTGCGTTCTCTTTTGAGGCTACATGCTTAGACATACACGCAACACCAAAGATTTTCGAGTTCCAATGTGTTTTTTAGGAAAAACAATATAGTTTCGCATGATGCGGGATTTCCTTAATAAGTGGTTTTCTGACAAATTTTGAAGAAAGAAAATTCTCCTGTGGGTTCTCTTTTGAGGCTACACGTTTAGACGTAACGCCACACCAAATCCTTTCGAGTTATAACGTGTTGTTTAGGATATACAAGCTAATTTTTTACTATGTGTTATTTCTTCTCGTAAAGCTTAAGTGTTTCCAATAAGTATGTATTTGTCTTTACTCTGCAACACTGTATTTCCTTATAACGTTGTATTCCTACATATTCTTTCGGAAGAAAACTCTCCTGTGCGTTCTCTTTTGAGGCTACACGCTTAGACATACACGCAACACCAAAGCTTTTCGAGTTACAACGTGTTGTTTAGGAAAAACAAGATAATTTCTCATGATGCGTGATTTCCTTCAAACGTGGTTTTCTGACAAATATTGATGAAAGAAAATTCTCCTGTGGATTCTCTTTTGAGGCTACACGTTTAGACGTACACGCCACACCTAATCCTTTCAAGTTACAACGTGTTGTTTAGGATATACAAACTAATTTTTACTATGTGTTATTTCCTCTCGTAAAGCTTAAGTGTTTCCAATAAGTATGCATTTGTCTTTACTCTGCAACACTGTATTTCCTTATAACGTTGTATTCCTACATATTCTTTCGGGAGAAAACTCTCCTGTGTGTTCTCTTTTGAGGCTACACGTTTAGACGTACACGCCACACCAAATCTTTTTGAGTTACAACTTGTTGTTTAGGAGGTACAAGCTTATTTTTTAACGATGAATTATTTCTTCTCTTAAAGTTTAAGTGTTTCCAATATGTATATATTTGCCTCTACTCTGCAACACTGTATTTCCTTATAACGTGGTATTCTTACATATTCTTTCGAGAGAAAACTCTCCTGTGCGTTCTCTTTGGAGGCTACACGCTTAGACATTCACGCAACACCAAAGCTTTTCGAGTTACAATGTGTTGTTTAGGAAAAACAAGATAATTTCGCATGATGCGGGATTTCCTTAAAACGTGGTTTTCTGACAAATTTTGATGAAAGAAAATTCTTCTGTGGGTTCTCTTTTGACGCTACACGTTTAGACGTACACGCCACACCAAATCCTTTCGAGTTATAACGTGTTGTTTAGGATATACAAACTAATATTTACTATGTGTTATTTCTTCTCGTAAAACTTAAGTGTTTCCAATAAGAATGCATTTGTCTTTACTCTGCAACACTGTATTTCCATATAACGTGGTATTCCTACATATTCTTTTGGACGAAAACTCTCCTGTGCGTTCTCTTTTGAGGCTACACGCTTAGACATACACGCAACACCAAAGCTTTTCTAGTTACAACGTGTTGTTTAGGAAAAACAAGATAATTTCGCATGATTCGGGATTTCCTTAAAACGTGGTTTTCTGACAAATATTGATGAAAGAAAATTCTCCTGTGGGTTCTCTTTTGAGGCTACATGTTTAGACGTACACCCCACACCTAATCTTTTCAAGTTATAACGTGTTGTTTAGGATATACAAATTAATTTTTACTATGTGTTATTTCGTCTCGTAAAGCTTAAGTGTTTCCAATAAGTATGCATTTGTCTTTACTCTGCAACACTGTATTTCCTTATAACGTGGTATTCCTACATATTCTTTCGGTACAAAACTCTCCTGTGCGTTCTCTTTTGAGGCTACACGCTTAGACATACACGCACCACCAAAGCTTTTCGAGTTACATGTTGTTTAGGAAAAACAAGATAATTTCGCACGATGCGGTATTTCCTTAAAACGTGGTTTTCTGACAAATTTTGACGAAAGAAAACTCTCCTGTGTGTTCTCTTTTGAGGCTACACGTTTAGACATACACGCCACACCAAACCTTGTCGAGTTACAACGTGTTGTTTAGCAGATACAAGCTAATTTTGCATGATGCGTTATTTCTTCTCCTAAAGTGTTTCCAATAAGTACATATTTGTCTAAATTCTGCAACACTGTATTTCCTTATAACGTGGTATTCTTACATATTCTTTCGAGAGAAAACTATCCTGTGCATTCTCTTTGGAGGCTACACGCTTAGACATACAAGCACCACCCAAGATTTTCGAGTTACAACGTGTTGATTAGGAAAAACAAGATAATTTCCCACGATGAGGGATTTCCTAAAAACGTGGTTTTCTAACAAATTTTGACGAAAGAAAACTCTCCTGTGGGTTCTCTTTTGAGGCTACACTTTTAGACGTACACGCCACACCAAATCTTTTCGAGTTACAACGTGTTGTTTAGGACATACAAGCTAGTTTTGCAAGATGCGTTATTTCTCTCATAAAGTGCTCCCATTACTTACGTATTTTCTTTACTCTGCCACACTGTATTTCCTTATAACGTGGTATTCTTACATATTCTTTCGAGAGAAAACTCTCGTGTGCGTTCTCTTTGGAGGCTACACGCTTAGACATTCACGCAACACCAAAGCTTTTCGAGTTACAACGTGTTGTTTAGGAAAAACAAGATAATTTCGCATGATGCGGGATTCCCTTAAAACGTGGTTTTGTGAAAAGTGTTGACGAAAGAAAATTCTCCTGTGGGTTCTCTTTTGAGGCTACACGTTTAGATGTACACGCCACACCAAATCCTATCGAGTTATAACCTGTTGTTTAGGATATACAAGCTAATTTTGTACTATGTGTTATTTCTTCTCGTAAAGCTTAACTGTTTCCAATAAGTATGTATTTGTCTTTACTCTGCAACACTGTATTTCCTTATAACGTGGTATTCCTACAAATTCTTTCGGGAGAAAACTCCCCTGTGCGTTCTCTTTTGAGGCTACACTTTTAGACGTACACGCCACACCAAATCTTTTTGAGTTACAACTTGTTGTTTAGGAGATAAAAGCTAATTTTTTTACGATGAATTATTTCTTCTCGTAAAGTTTAAGTGTTTCCAATACGTATGTACTTGCCTCTACTCTGCCACACTGTATTTCCTTATAACGTGATATTCTTACATATTCTTTCGAGAGAAAACTCTCCTGTGCGTTCTCTTTGGAGGCTACACGCTTAGACATTCACCCAACACCAAAGCTTTTCGAGTTACAACGTGTTGTTTAGGAAAAACAAGATAATTTCGCATGATGCGGGATTTCCTTAAAACGTGGATTTCTGACAAATTTTGACGAAAGAAAATTCTCCTGTGGGTTCTCTTTTGAGGCTACACTTTTAGTCGTACACGCCACACCAAATCCTTTCGAGTTATAACGTGTTGTTTAGGATATACAAGCTAATTTTGTACTATGTGTTATTTCATCTCGTAAAGCTTAAGTGTTTCCAATAAGTATGTATTTGTCTTTACTCTGCAACACTGTATTTCCTTATAACGTGGTATTCCTACATATTCTTTCGGAAGAAAACTCTCCTGTGCGTTCTCTCTTGAGGCTACACGCTTAGACATACACGCACCACCAAAGCTTTTCGAGTTACAACAAGTTGTTTAGGATAAACAAGATAATTTCGCACGATGCGGTATTTCCTTAAAACGTGGTTTTCTGACAAATTTTGACGAAAGAAAACTCTCCTGTGGGTTCTCTTTTGAGGCTACACGTTTAGACATACATGCCACACCAAATCTTGTCGAGTTACAACGTGTTGTTTAGGAGATACAAGCTAATTTTACATGATGCGTTATTTCTTCTCCTAAAGTGTTTCCAATAAGTACATATTTGTCTATACTCTGCAACACTGTATTTCCTTATAACGTGGTATTCTTACATATTCTTTCGAGAGAAAACTATCCTGTGCGTTCTCTTTGGAGGCTACACGCTTAGACATACACGCACCACCAAAGCTTTTCGAGTTACAACGTGTTGATTAGGAAAAACAAGATAATTTCGAATGATGCGGGATTTCCTTAAAACGTGGTTTTGCTGCAAATTTTGAAGTAAGAAAATTCTCCTGTGGGTTCTCTTTTGAGGCTACACGTTTAGATGTACACACCACACCTAATATTTTTGAGTTACCACGTGTTGTTTCAGAGATACAAGCTAATTTTGTACCATGCGTTATTTCTTCTCTTAATGTGTTTCCAAAACGTATGTATTTGTCTTTACTCTGCAGCAATATGTTTCCTTATAACATGGTATTCTTACATATTCTTTTGAGAGAAAACTCTCCTGTGCATTCTCTTTTGAGGCTACATGCTTAGACATACACGCAACACCAAATCCTTTCGAGTTATAACGTGTTTTTTAGGATATACAAGCTAATTTTGTACTATGTTTTATTTCTTCTCGTAAAGTTTAAGTGTTTCCAATAAGTATTTATTTGTCTTTACTCTGCAACACTGTATTTCCTTATAACGTGGTATTCCTACATATTCTTTCGGGAGAAAACTCTCCTGTGCGTTCTCTTTTGAGGCTACACGCTTAGACATATACGCAACACCAAAGCTTTTCGAGTTACAACATGTTGTTTAGGAAAAACAAGATAATTTCGCAGGATGCAGGATTTCCTTAAAACGTTTTTTTCTGACAAATTTTGACGAAAGAAAACTCTCCTGTGGGTTCTCCTTTGAGGCTACACGTTTAGTCGTTCACGCCACACCAAATCTTTTCGAGTTACAACGTGTTGTTTAGGAGATACAAGCTAAGTTTGCATGATGCGTTATTTCTTTTCGTAAAGTGTTTCCAATAAGTACAAATTTGTCTATACTCTGCAACACTGTATTTCCTTATAACGTGGTATTCTTACATATTCTTTAGAGAGAAAACTATCCCTTGGGTTCTCTTTGGAGGCTACATGCTTAGACATACACGCACCACCAAAGCTTTTCGAGTTACAACGTGTTGATTAGGAAAAACAAGATAATTTCCCACGATGCGGGATTTCCTTAAAAAGTGGTTTTCTGACAAATTTTGACGTAAGAAAATTCTCCTGTGGGTTCTCTTTTGAGGCTACACATTTAGAGGTGCACGCCACACCAAATCTTTTTGAGTTACCACGTGTTGTTTAGGAGATACAAGCAAATTTTGTACCATGCATTATTTCTTCTCATAATATGTTTCCAATACGTATGTATTTGTCTTTACTCTGCAGCAATATATTTCCTTATAACGTGGTATTCTTACATATTCTTTCGAGAGAAAACTCTCCTGTGCATTCTCTTTTGAGGCTACACGCTTACACATACACCCAACACCAAAGCTTTTCGAGTTACAATGTTTTGTTTATGAAAAACAAGATAATTGCGCACGATGCGGAATTTCCTTAAAACGTGGTTTTCTGACAAATTTTGACGAAAGAAAATTCTCCTGTGGGTTCTCTTTTGAGGCTACACGTTTAGACGTACACGCCACACCAAATCTTTTCGAGTTACAACGTGTTGTTTAGGAGATACAAGCTAATTTTGTACGATGCGTTATTTCTTCTCCTAAAGTGTTTCCAATATGTACGTATTTGTCTTTACTCTACAACACTGTATTTCCTTATAACATGGTATTCGTACATATTCTTTCGAGAGAAAACTCTCCTGTGCATTCTCTTTTGAGGCTACACGCTTAGACATACACGCAACACCAAAGCATTTCGAGTTAGAACGTGTTGTTTAGGAAAAACAAGATAATTTCTCATGATGCGGGAATTCCTTAAAACGTGGTTTTCTGACAAATTTTGAGGAAAGAAAATTCTCCTGTGGGTTTTCATTTGAGGCTAAATGTTTAGACGTACACGCCACACCAAATGTTTTCGAGTTACAACGTGTTCTTTAGGAGATACAAGCTAATTTTTTACGATGCTTTATATCTTCTTGTAAAGTTTAAGTGTTTCCAAAAGGAACGTATTTATCTTTAATTTGCCACAATGTATTTCCTTATAACGTGGCATTCTTACATACTCGTTCGAGAGAAATCTCTACTGTGCATTCTCTTTTGAGGCTACATGCTTAGACATACACGCAACACCAAAGATTTTCGAGTTCCAATGTTTTGTTTAGGAAAAACAAGATAGTTTCGCATGATGCGGGATTTCCTTAATAAGTGGTTTTCTGACAAATTTTGAAGAAAGAAAATTCTCCTGTGCGTTCTCTTTTGAGGCTACACGTTTAGACGTATACGCCACACCAAATCCTTTCGAGTTATAACGTGTTGTTTAGGATATACAAGCTAATTTTTTACTATGTGTTATTTCTTCTCGTAAGTGTTTCCAATAAGTATGTATTTGTCTTTACTCTGCAACACTGTATTTCCTTATAACGTGGTATTCCTACATATTCTTTCGGAAGAAAACTCTCCTGTGCATTCTCTTTTGAGGCTACATGCTTAGACATACACGCAACACCAAAGCTTTTCGAGTTACAACGTGTTGTTTAGGAAAAACAAGATAATTTCGCATGATGCGTGATTTCCTTAAAACGTGGTTTTCTGACAAATATTAATGAAAGAAAATTCTCCTGTGGGTTTTCTTTTGAGGCTACACGTTTAGACATACATATCACACCAAATCTTGTCGAGTTACAACGTGTTGTTTAGGAGATACAAGCTAATTTTACATGTTGCGTTATTTCTTCTCCTAAAGTGTTTCCAATAAGTACATATTTGTCTATACTCTGCAACACTGTATTTCCTTATAACGTGGTATTCTTACATATTCTTTCGAGAGAAAACTATCCTGTGCGTTCTCTTTGGAGGCTACACGCTTAGACATACACGCACCACCAAAGCTTTTCTAGTTACAACATGTTGATTAGGAAAAACAAGATAATTTCGCACGATGCGGGATTTCCTTAAAACGTGGTTTTCTGACAAATTTTGACGTAAGAAAATTCTCCTGTGGGTTCTCTTTTGAGGCTACACGTTTAGATGTACACACCACACCTAATATTTTTGAGTTACCACGTGTTGTTTCAGAGATACAAGCTAATTTTGTACCATGCGTTATTTCTTCTCTTAATGTGTTTCCAAAACGTATGTATTTGTCTTTACTCTGCAGCAATATGTTTCCTTATAACATGGTATTCTTACATATTCTTTCGAGAGAAAACTCTCCTGTGCATTCTCTTTTGAGGCTACATGCTTAGACATACACGCAACACCAAATCCTTTCGAGTTATAACGTGTTTTTTAGGATATACAAGCTAATTTTGTACTATGTTTTATTTCTTCTCGTAAAGTTTAAGTGTTTCCAATAAGTATTTATTTGTCTTTACTCTGCAACACTGTATTTCCTTATAACGTGGTATTCCTACATATTCTTTCGGGAGAAAACTTTCCTGTGCGTTCTCTTTTGAGGCTACACGCTTAGACATATACGCAACACCAAAGCTTTTCGAGTTACAACATGTTGTTTAGGAAAAACAAGATAATTTCGCAGGATGCAGGATTTCCTTAAAACGTTTTTTTCTGACAAATTTTGACGAAAGAAAACTCTCCTGTGGGTTCTCCTTTGAGGCTACACGTTTAGTCGTTCACGCCACACCAAATCTTTTCGAGTTACAACGTGTTGTTTAGGAGATACAAGCTAAGTTTGCATGATGCGTTATTTCTTTTCGTAAAGTGTTTCCAATAAGTACATATTTGTCTATACTCTGCAACACTGTATTTCCTTATAACATGGTATTCTTACATATTCTTTAGAGAGAAAACTATCCCTTGGGTTCTCTTTGGAGGCTACATGCTTAGACATACACGCACCACCAAAGCTTTTCGAGTTACAACGTGTTGATTAGGAAAAACAAGATAATTTCCCACGATGCGGGATTTCCTTAAAAAGTGGTTTTCTGACAAATTTTGACGTAAGAAAATTCTCCTGTGGGTTCTCTTTTGAGGCTACACATTTAGAGGTGCACGCCACACCAAATCTTTTTGAGTTACCACGTGTTGTTTAGGAGATACAAGCAAATTTTGTACCATGCATTATTTCTTCTCATAATATGTTTCCAATACGTATGTATTTGTCTTTACTCTGCAGCAATATATTTCCTTATAACGTGGTATTCTTACATATTCTTTCGAGAGAAAACTCTCCTGTGCATTCTCTTTTGAGGCTACACGCTTACACATACACCCAACACCAAAGCTTTTCGAGTTACAATGTTTTGTTTATGAAAAACAAGATAATTGCGCACGATGCGGAATTTCCTTAAAACGTGGTTTTCTGACAAATTTTGACGAAAGAAAATTCTCCTGTGGGTTCTCTTTTGAGGCTACATGTTTAGACGTACACGCCACACCAAATCTTTTCGAGTTACAACGTGTTGTTTAGGAGATACAAGCTAATTTTGTACGATGCGTTATTTCTTCTCCTAAAGTGTTTCCAATATGTACGTATTTGTCTTTACTCTACAACACTGTATTTCCTTATAACATGGTATTCGTACATATTCTTTCGAGAGAAAACTCTCCTGTGCATTCTCTTTTGAGGCTACACGCTTAGACATACACGCAACACCAAAGCATTTCGAGTTAGAACGTGTTGTTTAGGAAAAACAAGATAATTTCTCATGATGCGGGAATTCCTTAAAACGTGGTTTTCTGACAAATTTTGAGGAAAGAAAATTCTCCTGTGGGTTTTCATTTGAGGCTAAATGTTTAGACGTACACGCCACACCAAATGTTTTCGAGTTACAACGTGTTCTTTAGGAGATACAAGCTAATTTTTTACGATGCTTTATATCTTCTTGTAAAGTTTAAGTGTTTCCAAAAGGAACGTATTTATCTTTAATTTGCCACAATGTATTTCCTTATAACGTGGCATTCTTACATACTCGTTCGAGAGAAATCTCTACTGTGCGTTCTCTTTTGAGGCTACATGCTTAGACATACACGCAACACCAAAGATTTTCGAGTTCCAATGTTTTGTTTAGGAAAAACAAGATAGTTTCGCATGATGCGGGATTTCCTTAATAAGTAGTTTTCTGACAAATTTGGAAGAAAGAAAATTCTCCTGTGCATTCTCTTTTGAGGCTACACGTTTAGTCGTATACGCCACACCAAATCCTTTCGAGTTATAACGTGTTGTTTAGGATATACAAGCTAATTTTTTACTATGTGTTATTTCATCTCGTAAAGCTTAAGTGTTTCCAATAAGTATGTATTTCTCTTTACTCTGCAACACTGTATTTCCTTATAACGTGGTATTCCTACATATTCTTTCAGAAGAAAACTCTCCTGTGCGTTCTCTTTTGAGGCTACATGCTTAGACATACACGCAACACCAAAGCTTTTCGAGTTACAACGTGTTGTTTAGGAAAAACAAGATAATTTCGCATGATGCGTGATTTCCTTAAAACGTGGTTTTCTGACAAATATTGATGAAAGAAAATTCTCCTGTGGGTTTTCTTTTGAGGCTACACGTTTAGACATACATATCACACCAAATCTTGTCGAGTTACAACGTGTTGTTTAGGAGATACAAGCTAATTTTACATGATGCGTTATTTCTTCTCCTAAAGTGTTTCCAATAAGTACATATTTGTCTATACTCTGCAACACTGTATTTCCTTATAACGTGGTATTCTTACATATTCTTTCGAGAGAAAACTATCCTGTGCGTTCTCTTTGGAGGCTACACGCTTAGACATACACGCACCACCAAAGCTTTTCTAGTTACAACATGTTGATTAGGAAAAACAAGATAATTTCGCACGATGCGGGATTTCCTTAAAACGTGGTTTTCTGACAAATTTTGACGTAAGAAAATTCTCCTGTGGGTTCTCTTTTGAGGTTACACGTTTAGATGTACACGCCACACCAAATATTTTTGAGTTACCACGTGTTGTTTCGGAGATACAAGCTAATTTTGTACCATGCGTTATTTCTTCTCTTTATGTGTTTCCAAAACGTATGTATTTGTCTTTACTCTGCAGCAATATGTTTCCTTATAACATGGTATTCTTACATATTCTTTCGAGAGAAAACTCTCCTGTGCATTCTCTTTTGAGGCTACATGCTTAGACATACACGCAACACCAAATCCTTTCGAGTTATAACGTGTTGTTTAGGATATACAAGCTAATTTTGTACTATGTTTTATTTCTTCTCGTAAAGTTTAAGTGTTTCCAATAAGTATTTATTTGTCTTTACTCTGCAACACTGTATTTCCTTAAAAAGTGGTATTCCTACATATTCTTTCGGGAGAAAACTCTCCTGTGCGTTCTCTTTTGAGGCTACACGCTTAGACATATACGCAACACCAAAGCTTTTCGAGTTACAACATGTTGTTTAGGAAAAACAAGATAACTTCGCAGGATGCAGGATTTCCTTAAAACGTGGTTTTCTGACAAATTTTGACGAAAGAAAACTCTCCTGTGGGTTCTCCTTTGAGGCTACACGTTTAGTCGTTCACGCCACACCAAATCTTTTCGAGTTACAACGTGTTGTTTAGGAGATACAAGCTAAGTTTGCATGATGCGTTATTTCTTTTTGTAAAGTGTTTCCAATAAGTACATATTTGTCTATACTCTGCAACACTATATTTCCTTATAACGTGGTATTCTTACATATTCTTTCGAGAGAAAACTATCCCTTGCGTTCTCTTTGGAGGCTACACGCTTAGACATACACGCACCACCAAAGCTTTTCGAGTTACAACGTGTTGATTAGGAAAAACAAGATAATTTCCCACGATGCGGGATTTCCTTAAAAAGTGGTTTTCTGACAAATTTTGACGTAAGAAAATTCTCCTGTGGGTTCTCTTTTGAGGCTAGACATTTAGAGGTGCACGCCACACCAAATCTTTTTGAGTTACCACGTGTTGTTTAGGAGATACAAGCAAATTTTGTACCATGCATTATTTCTTCTCATAATATGTTTCCAATACGTATGTATTTGTCTTTACTCTGCAGCAATATATTTCCTTATAACGTGGTATTCTTACATATTCTTTCGAGAGAAAACTCTCCTGTGCATTCTCTTTTGAGGCTACACGCTTACACATACACCCAACACCAAAGCTTTTCGAGTTACAATGTTTTGTTTATGAAAAACAAGATAATTGCGCACAATGCAGAATTTCCTTAAAACGTGGTTTTCTGACAAATTTTGACGAAAGAAAATTCTCCTGTGGGTTCTCTTTTGAGGCTACATGTTTAGACGTACACGCCACACCAAATCTTTTTGAGTTACAACGTGTTGTTTAGGAGATACAAGCTAATTTTGTACGATGCGTTATTTCTTCTCCTAAAGTGTTTCCAATATGTACGTATTTGTCTTTACTCTACAACACTGTATTTCCTTATAACATGGTATTCGTACATATTCTTTCGAGAGAAAACTCTCCTGTGCATTCTCTTTTGAGGCTACACGCTTAGACATACACGCAACACCAAAGCATTTCGAGTTAGAACGTGTTGTTTAGGAAAAACAAGATAATTTCTCATGATGCGGGAATTCCTTAAAACGTGGTTTTCTGACAAATTTTGAGGAAAGAAAATTCTCCTGTGGGTTTTCATTTGAGGCTAAATGTTGCGTGTATGTCTAAGTGAGTAACCTCAAAAGAGAACGCACAGGATAGTTTTCTCTAGAAAGAATATGTAAGAATACCATGTTATAAGGAAATACAATGTTGCAGAGTAAAGACAAATACGTACGTATTGGAAACACTTTCCGAGAAGAATTAACGTATCGTAAAAAATTAGCTTGAAACTCCTAAACAACACGTTGTAACTCGAAAAGATTTGGTGTGGCATGTACGTCTAAACGTGTAGCCTCAAAAGAGAACCTACAGGAGAATTTCATTTCTTCAAAAATTTTCAGAAAATCACGTTTTAAGGAAATCCCGCATCGTGCGAAATCATCTTCTTTTTCCTAAACAACATGTTGTAACTCGAAAAGCTTTGGTGTTGCGTGTATGTGCAAGCGTGGAGCCTCAAAAGAGAAGGCAAAGGATAGTTTTCTCTCGAAAGAATATGTAAGAATACCACGTTATAAGGAAACACAATTTTGCAGAGTAAAGACAAATAAGTACATATTGGAAACACTTTACGAGAAGAAATAACGCATCGTTCAAAATTACCTTGTATCTCCTAAACAACACGTTGTAACTTGAAAAGATTTGGTGTGACGTGTACGTCTAAAAGTGTAGCCTCAAAAGAGAACCCACAGGAGAATTTTATTTCATCAAAATTTGTCAGAAACCACGTTTTAAGGAAATCTCGCATCGTGCGAAATTATCTTGTTTTTCCTAAACAACACGTTGTAACTCGAAAACCTTTGGTGTTGCGTGTATGTCTAAGCGTGTAGCCTCAAAAGAGAACTCACAGGAGAGTTTTCTCTCGAAAGAATATGTAAAAATACCACGTTATAAGGAAATACAGTGTTGCAGAGTAAAGACAAATAGTATTGGAAACACTTTAAGAGAAGAAATAATGCATCGTACAAAATTAGCTTGTATCTCCTAAACAACACATTGTAACTCGAAAAGATTTGGTGTGGCTCGTACCTCTACATGTGTAGCCTCAAAAGAAAATCCACAGGAGAACTTTCTTTCGTCAACATTTTTCAGACAACCACGTTTTATGGAAATCTCGCATCGTGCGAAATTATCTTGTTTATCCTAAACAGCACATTGTAACTCGAAAAGCTTTGGCGTTGCGTGTATGTCTAAGTGTGTAACCTCTAAAGAGAATGCACAGTAGAGTTTTCTCTCGAAAGAATATGTAAGAATACCACGTTATAAGGAAATAAAGTGTTGCAGAGTAAAGACAAATACGTACATATTGGAAACACTTTACGAGAAGAAATAACGCATCATACAAAATTAGCTTGTATCTCCTAAACAACACGTGGTAACTCGAAAGGAATTGGTGTGGCGTGTACGTCTAAACATGTAGCCTCAAAAGAATACCCACTGAAGAATTTTCTTTCGTCAAAATTTTTCAGAAAACTACGTTTTAAGGAAATCCTGCATCGTGCGAAATTATCTTGTTTTTCATTAACAACACGTTGTAACTCGAAAAGGTTTGGTGTTGCCTCTTTGTCTAAGTGTGTAGCCGCAAAAGTGAAAGCACGGGATAGTTTTCTCTCGAAAGAATATGTAAGACTACCAAGTTATAAGGAAATACAGTGTTGCAGAGTAAAGACAAATATGTAAGTCTTGGAAACACTTTATGAGAATAATTAACGCATCCTACAAAATTAGCTTGTATCTCCGAAACAACACGTTGTAACTCGAAAAGATTTGGTGTGGCATGTTCGTCTAAACGTGTAGCCTCAAAAGGGAACCCACAGGAGAATTTTCTTTCGTCAAAATTTTTCAGAAAACCACACTTCAAGGAAATCCCGCATCGTGCGAAATCATCTACTTTTTCCTAAACAACATGTTGTAACTCGAAAAGCTTTGGTGTTGCGTGTATGTGTAAGCGTGTAGCCTCAAAAGAGAAGGCACAGGAGAGTTTTTTCTTGAAAGATTATGTAAGAATACCACGTTATAAGGAAATACAATTTTGCAGAGTAAAGACAAATAAGTACATATTGGAAACCCTTTACGAGAAGAAATAACACATCGTACAAAATTAGCTTGTATCTCCTAAACAACATGTTGTAACTCGAAAAGATTTGGTGTGACATGTACGTCTAAAGGTGTAGCCTCAACAGAGAACCCACAAGAGAATTTTCTTTCATCAAAATTTGTCAGAAACCAGGTTTTAAGGAAATCTCGCATCGTGCGAAATTATCTTGTTTTTCCTAAACAACACGTTGTAACTCGAAAAGCTTTGGTGTTGCGTGTGTGTCTAAGCGTGTAACCTCAAAAGAGAACGCACAGGATAGTTTTATCTCGAAAGAATATGTAAGAATACCACGTTATAAGGAAATACAATGTTGCAGAGTAAAGACAAATACGTACTGGAAACACTTTACGAGACGAATTAACGCATCGAAAAAAATTAGCTTGTATCTCCTAAACAACACATTGTAACTCGAAAAGATTTGGTATGGCATGTACGTCTAAACGTGTAGCCTCGAAAGACAACCCACAGGAGAATTTTCTTTCTTCAAAATTTTTCAGAAAACCACGTTTTAAGGAAATCCCGCATCATGCGAAATCATCTTCTTTTTCCTAAATAACATGTTGTAACTCGAAAAGCTTTGGTGTTGCGTGTATGTGTAAGTGAGGAGCCTCAAAAGAGAAGGCACAGGAAAGTTTTCTCTCGAAAGAATATGCAAGAATACCACGTTATAAGGAAATACAATTTTGCAGAGTAAAGACAAATAAGTACTTATTGGAAACACTTTATGAGAAGAAATAACGCATCGTACAAAATTAGCTTGTATCTCCTAAACAACACGTTGTAACTTGAAAAGATTTGGTGTGACGTGTATGTCTCAACGTGTAGCCTCAAAAGGGAACCCATGAAGATCCAGAAATGAAACCACACACCTATGGCCACTTGATCCTCGACAAAGAGGCTGAAAACATCCAATGGAAAAAAGATAGCCTTTTCAACAAATGGTGCTGGTTCAACTGGAGGTCAGCATGCAGAAGAATGCGAATTGATCCATCCTTGTCTCCTTGTACTAAGCTCAAATCCAAATGGATCAAGGACCTCCACATAAAGCCAGACACTCTGAAGCTAATAGAAAAGAAACTGGGGAAGACCGTTGAGGACATCGGTACAGGGAGAAAGTTTCTGAACAGAACACCAATAGCGTATGCTCTAAGAGCAAGAATTGACAAATGGGACCTCATAAAGTTACAAAGTTTCTGTAAGGCAAAGGACACCATCAAGAGGACAAATCGGCAACCAACAAATTGGGAAAAGATCTTCACCAATCCTACATCAGATAGAGGGCTAATATCCAATATATATAAAGAACTCAAGAAGTTAGACTCCAGAAAACCGAACAATCCTATTAAAAAATGGGGTACAGAGTTAAACAAAGAATTCACACCTGAAGAACTTCGGATGGCGGAGAAGCATCTTAAAAAATGCTCAACTTCATTAGTCATTAGGGAAATGCAAATCAAAACAACCCTGAGATTTCATCTTACACCAGTCAGAATGGCTAAGATTAAAAATTCAGGAGACAGCAGGTGTTGGAGAGGGTGTGGAGAAAGAGGAACACTCCTCCACTGCTGGTGGGACTGCAAATTGGTACAACCACTCTGGAAATCAGTCTGGCGGTTCCTCCGAAAACTGGGCACCTCACTTCCAGAAGATCCTGCTATACCACTCCTGGGCATATACCCAGAGGATTCCCCACCATATAATAAGGATACATGCTCTACTATGTTCATAGCAGCCCTATTTATAATTGCCAGATGCTGGAAAGAACCCAGGTATCCCTCAACAGAAGAGAGGATACAAAAAATGTGGTATATCTACACAATGGAGTACTATTCAGCCATTAGAAACAATGAATTCATGAAATTCTTAGGCAAATGGATGGAGCTAGAGAACATCATACTAAGTGAGGTAACCCAGACTCAAAAGGTGAATCATGGTATGCACTCACTAATATGTGGTTATTAACCTAGAAAACTGGAATACCGAAAACATAATCCACACATCAAATGAGGTACAAGGAGAAAGGAGGACTGGCCCCTGGTTCTGGAGAGACTCAGTGAAACAGTATTCAGCAAAACCAGAACAGGGAAGTGGGAAGGGGTAGGTGGGAGGACAAGGAAAGAGAAGGGGACTTAAGGGACTTTCTGGGAGTGGGGGGCTAGAAAAGGGGAAATCATTTGAAATGTAAATAAATTATATCGAATAAAAAAAAAAAGAAAAAAAAAAGAGAACCCACAGGAGAACTTTCTTTCGTCAATTTTTTTCAGAAAACCACGTTTTATGGAAATCTCGCATCGTGCGAAATTATCTTGTTTTTCCTAAACAACACGTTGTAACTCGAAAAGCTTTGGCGTTGCGTGTATGTCTAAGCGTGTAGCCCAAAAGAGAATGCACAGGAGAGTTTTCCCTCGAAAGAATATGTAAGAATACCACGTTATAAGGAAATACAGTGTTGCAGAGTAAAGACAATTAAGTACATATTGGAAACACTTTACAAGAAGAAATAACGCATCGTAAAAAATTAACTTGTATCTCCTAAACAACACGTTGTAACTCGAAAAGCTTTGGTGTTGCGTGTATGTCTAAGCGTGTAGCCTCAAAATAGAACTCACAGGAGAGTTTTCTCTTGAAAGAATATGTAAGAATACCACATTATAAGGAAATACAGTGTTGTAGAGTAAAGACAAATACTTATGTATTGGAAACACTTTACAAGAAGAAATAACACATCGTAAAAAATTTGCTTGTATCTCCTAAACAACAAGTTGTAACTCAAAAAGATTTGGTGTGGCATGTACATCTAAACCTGTAGCCTCAAAAGACAATGCACAGGAAAACTTTCTTTCGTCAAAATTTGTCAGAAAACCACGTTTTAAGGATATCTGCATCGTGCAAAATTATCTTGTTTTTCCTAAACAACACGTTGTAACTCGAAAAGCTTTGGTGTTGCGTGTATGTGTGACCATGTTGCCTCTAAAGAGAATGCACAGGAAAGTTTTCTCTCGTAAGAACATGTAAGAATTGAACATTATAAGGAAATACAGTGTTGCAGAGTAAAGACAAATACGTAAGTTTGGAAACACTTTACGAGAAGAAATAAAGCATCGTACAAAATTAGCTTGTATCTCCTAAACAACACGTGGTAACTCGATAGGATTCGGTGTGGCGTGTACCTCTAAACGTGTAGCGTCAAAAGAGCACCCACAGGAGAATTTTCTTTCGTCAAAATTTGTCAGAACACCACGTTTTAAGGAAATCCTGCATCGTGCGAAATTATCTTGTTTTTCATAAACAACACATTGTAACTCGAAAAGCTTTGATGTTGCCTGTATGTCTAAGTGTGTAGCCTCAAAAGGGAACGCACAGGATAGTTTTCTATCGAAAGAATATGTAAGAATACCACGTTATAAGGATATACAATGTTGCAGAGTAAAGACAAATACGTATGTGTTGGAAACACTTTATGAGAAGAATAAACACATCGTAAAAAATTAGCTTGTATCTCCTAAACAACACGTTGTAACTCGACAAGATTTGGTGTGGCATGTACGTCTAAACGTGTAGCCTCAAAAGAGAACCCACAGGAGAATTTTCTTTTGTCAAAATTTTTCAGAAAACGACGTTTTAAGGAAATCCCGCATCATGCGAAATCATCTTCTTTTTCCTAAACAACATGTTGTAACTCGAAAAGCTTTGGTGTTGCGTGTATGTGTAAGTGTGGAGCCTCAAAAGAGAAAGCACAGGAGAGTTTTCTCTCGAAAGAATATGCAAGAATACCACGTTATAAGGAAATACAATTTTGCAGAGTAAAGAAAATAAGTACTTATTGGAAACACTTTATGAGAAGAAATAACGCATCATACAAAATTAGCTTGTATCTCCTAAACAACACGTTGTAACTTGAAAAGATTTGGTGTGACGTGTATGTCTCAACGTGTAGCCTCAAAAGAGAACCCACAGGAGAACTTTCTTTCGTCAAATTTTTTCAGAAAACCACGTTTTATGGAAATCTCGCATCGTGCGAAATTATCTTGTTTTTCCTAAACAACACGTTGTAACTCGAAAAGCTTTGGCGTTGCGTGTATGTCTAAGCGTGTAGCCCAAAAGAGAATGCACAGGAGAGTTTTCCCTCGAAAGAATATGTAAGAATACCACGTTATAAGGAAATACAGTGTTGCAGAGTAAAGACAATTAAGTACATATTGGAAACACTTTATGAGAAGAAATAACGCATCGTATAATATTAACTTGTATCTCCTAAACAACACGTTGTAACTCGAAAAGCTTTGGTGTTGCGTGTATGTCTAAGCGTGTAGCCTCAAAAGAGAACTCACAGGAGAGTTTTCTCTTGAAAGAATATGTAAGAATACCACGTTATAAGGAAATACAGTGTTGTAGAGTAAAGACAAATACTTATGTATTGGAAACACTTTACAAGAAGAAATAACACATCGTAAAAAATTTGCTTGTATCTCCTAAACAACAGGTTGTACCTCAAAAAAATTTGGTGTGGCATGTATGTCTAAACCTGTAGCCTCAAAAGACAATGCACAGGAGAACTTTCTTTCGTCAAAATTTGTCAGAAAACCACGTTTTAAGGATATCTGCATCGTGCAAAATTATCTTGTTTTTCCTAAACAACATGTTGTAACTCGAAAAGCTTTGGTGTTGCGTGTATGTGTGAGCATGTAGCCTCTAAAGAGAATGCACAGGAAAGTTTTCTCTCGCAAGAACATGTAAGAATTCAACATTATAAGGAAATACAGTGTTGCAGAGTAAAGACAAATACGTAAGTTTGGAAACACTTTACGAGAAGAAATAAAGCATCGTACAAAATTAGCTTGTATCTCCTAAACAACACGTAGTAACTCGATAGGATTTGGTGTGGCGTGTACCTCTAAACGTGTAGCGTCAAAAGAGTACCCACAGGAGAATTTTCTTTCGTCAAAATTTGTCAGAACACCACGTTTTAAGGAAATCCCGCATCGTGTGAAATTATCTTGTTTTTCATAAACAACACGTTGTAACTCGAAAAGCTTTGATGTTGCCTGTATGTCTAAGTGTGTAGCCTCAAAAGGGAACGCACAGGATAGTTTTCTATCGAAAGAATATGTAAGAATACCACGTTATAAGGATATACAATGTTGCAGAGTAAAGACAAATACGTATATGTTGGAAACACTTTACGAGAAGAATAAACACATGGTAAAAAATTAGCTTGTATCTCCTAAACAACACGTTGTAACTCAACAAGATTTGGTGTGGCATGTACGTCTAAACGTGTAGCCTCAAAAGAGAACCCACAGGAGAATTTTCTTTTGTCAATATTTTTCAGAAAACCACGTTTTAAGGAAATCCCGCATCATGCGAAATCATCTTCTTTTTCCTAAACAACATGTTGTAACTCGAAAAGCTTTGGTGTTGCGTGTATGTGTAAGTGTGGAGCCTCAAAAGAGAAGGCACAGGAGAGTTTTCTCTCCAAAGAATATGCAAGAATACCACATTATAATGAAATACAATTTTGCAGAGTGAAGACAAATAAGTACTTATTGGAAACACTTTATGAGAAAAAATAACGCATCGTAAAAAATTAGCTTGTACCTCCTAAACAACACGTTGTAACTCGAAAAGATTTGGTGTGACGTGTATGTCTAAACATGTAGCCTCAAAAGAGAACCCACAGGAGAACTTTCTTTCGTCAAAATTTTTCAGAAAACCACGTTTTATGGAAATCTCGCATCGTGCGAAATTATCTTGTTTTTCCTAAACAACACGTTGTAACTCGAAAAGCTTTGGCGTTGTGTGTATGTCTAAGTGTGTAGCCCAAAAGAGAACGCACAGGAGAGTTTTCCCTCGAAAGAATATGTAAGAATACCACGTTATAAGGAAATACAGTGTTGCAGAGTAAAGACAATTAATTACGTATTGGACACACTTTACAAGAAGAAATAACGCATCGAAAAAAATTTGCTTGTATCTCCTAAACAACAAGTTGTAACTCGAAAAGATTTGGTGTGGCGTGTACGTCTAAACCTGTAGCCTCAAAAGACAATGCACAGGAGAACTTTCTTTAGTCAAAATTTGTCAGAAAACCACGTTTTAATGATATCCCGCATCGTGCAAAATTATCTTGTTTTTCCTAAACAACACGTTGTAACTCGAAAAGCTTTGGTGTTGCGTGTATATCTAAGCGTGTAGCTTCTAAAGAGAATGCACAGGAGAGTTTTCTCTCGAAAGAACATGTAAGAATACAATGTTATAAGGAAATACAGTGTTGCAGAGTAAAGACAAATATGTACATATTGGAAACTCTTTACAAGAAGAAATAACGCATCGTAGAAAATTAGCTTTTATCTCCTAAACAACACGTGGTAATTCGAAAGGATTTGGTGTGGCGTGCACGTCTAAACGTGTAGCCTCAAAAGAGAACCCACAGGAGAATTTTCTTTAGTCAAAATTTGTCAGAACACCAAGTTTTAAGGAAATCCCGCATCGTGCGAAATTATCTTGTTTTTCATAAACAACACGTTGTAACTTGAAAAGCTTTGGTGTTGCCTGTATGTCTAAGTGTGTAGCCTCAAAAGGGAAGGCACAGGATAGTTTTCTCTCGAAAGAATGTGTAAGAATACCACGTTATAAGGAAATACAGTGTTGCAGAGTAAAGACAAATACGTACGTATTGGAAACACTTTAGGAGAAGAAATAAAGCATCGTACAAAATTAGCTTGTATCTCCTAAACAACACGTGGCAACTCGAAAGGATTAGGTGTGGCATGCACATCTAAACGTGAAGCTTCAAAAGAGAACCAACAGAATAATTTTCGTTCATCAAAATTTGTCAGAAGACCATGTTTTAAGGAAATCAGGCATCGTGCGAAATTATCTTGTTTTTTATAAACAACACGTTGTAACTCAAAAAGCTTTGGTGTTGCCAGTATGTCTAAGTGTTTAGCCTCAAAAGGGAATGCACAGAATAGTTTTCTCTCGAAAGAATATGTAAGAATACCACGTTATAAGGAAATACAGCGTTGCAGAGTAAAGACAAATACGTACGTATTGGAAACACTTTACGAGAATTAACGCATTATAAAAAAAATTAGCTTGTATGTCCTAAACAACACGTTGTAACTCGAAAAGATTTGGTGTGACGTGTACGTCTAAATATGTAGCCTCAAAAGAGAACCCACAGGAGAATTTTCTTTCGTCAAAATTTTTCAGAAAACCAGGTTTTTAGGAAATACCGCATCGTGCGAAATCATCTTCTTTTTCCTAATCAACATGTTGTAACTCGAAAAGCTTTGGTGTTGCGTGTTTGTCTAATCGTGTAGCCTCAAAAGAGAATGCACAGGAGAATTATCCCTCGAAAGAATATGTAAGAATACCATGTTATAAGGAAATACAGTGTTGCAGAGTATAGACAAATATGTATGTATGGGAAACACTTTATGCGAAGAAATAGTGCATCGTACAATATTTGCTTGTATCTCATAAACAACACGTTGTATCTCAAAATTATTTGGTGTGGCTCGTACGGCTACACGTGTAGCCTCAAAAGAGAACCCACAGGAGAACTTTCTTTCGTCAAAATTTGTCAGAAAACCACGTTTTAAGGAAATCCCGCATCGTGCAAAATTATCTTGTTTTTCCTAAACAACACGTTGTAACTCGAAAAGCTTTGGTGTTGCGTGTATGTCTGAGCATGTAGCCTCTAAAGAGAATGCACAGGAGAGTTTTCTCTCGAAAGAACATGTAAGAATACAACGTTATAAGGAAATACAGTGTTGCAGAGTAAAGACAAATACATACGTATTGGAACCACTTTACGAAAAGAAATAACGCATCATACAAAATTAGCTTGTATCTCTTAAACAACACGTGGTAACTCGAAAGGATTTGGTGTGGCGTGCACGTCTAAACGTGTAGCCTCAAAAGAGAAGCCACAGGAGAATTTTCTTTCGTCAAAATTTGTCAGAAAACCACGTTTTAAGGAAATCCCGCATCGTGCAAAATTATCTTGTTTTCCATAAACAACACGTTGTAACTCGAAAAGCTTTGGTGTTGCCTGTATGTCTAAGTGTGTAGCCTCAAAAGGGAACGCACAGGATAGTTTTCCCTCGAAGGAATATGTAAGAATACCACGTTATAAGGAAATATAATGTTGCAGTGTAAAGACAAACATGTACTTATTGGAAACACTTTACGAGAAGAATTAACGCATCGTAAAAAATTAGCTTATATCTCCTAAACAACACGTTGTAATTCGAAAAGATTTGGTGTGGCTCGTACCTCTACACGAGTAGCCACAAAAGAGAACCCACAGGAGAACTTTCTTTCGTCAAAATTTTTCAGAAAACCACGTTTTATGGAAATCTCGCATCGTGCTAAATTATCTTGTTTTTCCTAAACAACACATTGTAACTCTAAAAGCTTTGGCGTAGCGTGTTTGTCTAAGCGTGTCCCCTCAAAAGAGAACGCACAGGAGAGTTTTCCCTCGAAATAATATGTAAGAATACTATGTTATAAGGAAATACAGTGTTGCAGATTAAAGACAAATAAGTACGTATTGGAAACACTTTACGAGAAGAAATAATGCATCGTACAAAATTAGCTTGTATCTCCTAAACAACACGTGGTAACTCGAAAGGATTTGGTGTGGCGTGTACGTATAAACGTGTAGCCTCAAAGGAGAACCCACAGGAGAATTTTCTTTATTCAAAATTTTTCAGAAAACCACGTTTTAAGGAAATCCCGCATCGTGCGAAATCATCTTCTTTTTCCTAAACAACATGTTGTAACTCGAAAAGCTATGGTGTTGCGTGTATGTGTAAGCGTGGAGCCTCAAAAGAGAAGGCACTGGAGAGTATTCTCTCGAAAGAATATGTAAGAATTCCACGTTATAAGGAAATACAATTTTGCAGATAAAGACCAATAAGTACATATTGGAAACACTTTACGAGAAGAAATAATGCATCTTACAAAATTAGCTTGTATCTCCTAAACAACACGTTGTAACTCAAAAAGATTTGCTGTGACGTGTACGTCTAAAAGTGTAGCCTCAAACGAGAACCCACAGGAGAATTTTCTTTCATCAAAATTTGTCAGAAACCACGTTTTAAGGAAGTGTCGCTTCGTGCGAAATTATCTTGTTTTTCCTAAACAACACGTTGTAACTCGAAAAGCTTTGGTGTTGCGTGTATGTCTACGCGTGTAGCCTCAAAAGAGAACGCACAGGAGAGTTTTCTCTCGAAAGAATATGTAAGAATACTACGTTATAAGGAAATACAGTGTTGCAGAGTAAAGACAACTACGTACGTATTGGAAACACTTTAAGAGAAGAAATATCGCATCCTAGAAAATTAGCTTGTATCTCCTAAACAACACGTAGTAACTCGAAAAGATTTGGTGTGGCTCGTACCTCTACACGTGCAGCCTCAATAGAGAACCCACAGGAGAACTTTGTTTTGTCAAAATTTTTCAGAAATCCACGTTTAATGGAAATCTCGTATCGTGCGAAATTATCTTGTTTTTCCTAAACAACACGTTGTGACTCCAAAAGCTTTGGCGTTGCGTGTTTGTCTAAGCGTGTAACCTCAAAAGAGAACGCACAGGATTGTTTTCCCTCGAAAGAATATGTAAGAATACCACGTTATAAGGAAATACAGTGTTGCAGAGTAAAGACAAATAAGTACGTATTGGAAACACTATATGAGAAGAAATAACGCATTGTACAATATTTGCTTGTATCTCCTAAACAACACGTTGTAACTCAAAAATATTTCGTGTGGCTCGTATGTCTACACGTTTAGCCTCAAAAGAGAACACACAGGAGAACTTTCTTTCTTCAAAATTTGTCAGAAAACCACGTTTGAAGGAAATCCCGCATCGTGCAAAATTATCTTGTTTTTCCTAAACAACACGTTGTAACTCGAAAAGCTTTGGTGTTGCGTGTATGTCTGAGCATGTAGCCTCTAAAGAGAATGCACAGGAGAGTTTTCTCTCGAAAGAACATGAAAGAATACAACGTTATAAGGAAATACAGTGTTGCAGAGTAAAGACAAATACGTACATATTGGAAACACTTTACGAGAAGAAATAACGCATCATACAAAATTAGCTTGTATCTCCTAAACAACACGTGGTAACTCGAAAGGATTTGGTGTGGCGTGTACATCTAAACGTGTAGCCTCAAAAGAGAACCCACAGGAGAATTTTCTTTCGTCAAAATTTGTCAGAAAACCACGTTTTATGGAAATCTCGCATCATGCCAAATTATCTTGTTTTTCCTAAACAACACATTGTAACTCGAAAAACTTTGGCGTTGCATGTTTGTCTAAGCGTGTAGCCTCAAAAGAGAACGCACAGGAGAGTTTTTCCTCGAAATAATATGTAAGAATACCACGTTATAAGGAAATACAGTGTTGCAGAGTAAAGACAAATAAGTACGTATCGGAAACACTTTACAAGAAGAAATAACGCATCGTACAAAATTAGCTTGTATCTCCTAAACAACACGTGGTAACTCGAAAGGATTTGGTGTGGCATGTACGTCTAAATGTGTAGCCTCAAAAGAGAACCCACAGGAGAATTTTCTTACTTCAAAATTTTTCAGAACACCTCGTTTTAAGGAAATGCCACATCGTGCGAAATCATCTTCTTTTTCCTAAACAACATGTTGTAACTCGAAAAGCTTTGGTGTTGCGTGTATGTGTAAACGTGTAGCCTCAAAAGAGAAGGCACAGGAGAATTTTCTCTCGAAAGAATATGTAAGAATATCACGTTATAAGGATATACAATTTTGCAGAGTAAAGACAAATAAGTACATATTGGAAACACTTTACGAGAAGAAATAACGCATCGTAAAAAATTAGCTTGTATCTCCTAAACAACACGTTGTAACTCGAAAAGATTTTGTGTGACGTGTAAGTCTAAAAGTGTAGCCTCAAACGAGAACCAACAGGAGAATCTTCTTTCATCAAAATTTGTCAGAAACCACGTTTTAAGGAAATCTCACATCGTACGAAATTATCTTGTTTTTCCTAAACAACACGTTGTAACTCGAAAAGCTTTTGTGTTG
The DNA here is from genome assembly GCF_947179515.1 of Apodemus sylvaticus. Lineage (NCBI taxonomy): Eukaryota > Metazoa > Chordata > Mammalia > Rodentia > Muridae > Apodemus > Apodemus sylvaticus. Next base: position 2,960,259 of record NW_026263195.1, read on the forward strand.
CGTGTATGTGTAAGTGTGTAGCCTCAAAAGAGAAGGCACAGGAGAATTTTCTCTCGAAAGAAGATGTAAGAATATCACGTTATAAGGAAATACAATTTTGCAGAGTAAAGACAAATAAGTACATATTGGAAACACTTTACGAGAAGAAATAACGCATCGTACAAAATTAGCTTGTATCTCCTAAACAACACGTTGTAACTCGAAAAGATTTGGTGTGACGTGTAAGTCTAAAAGTGTAGCCTCAAACGAGAACCCACAGGAGAATCTTCTTTCATCAAAATTTGTCAGAAACCACGTTTTAAGGAAATCTCACATCGTACGAAATTATCTTGTTTTTCCTAAACAACACGTTGTAACTCGAAAAGCTTTTGTGTTGCGTGTATGTGTCAGCGTGTAGCCTCAAAAGAGAAGGCACAGGAGAATTTTCTCTCGAAAGAAGGTGTAAGAATATCACGTTATAAGGAAATACAATTTTGCAGAGTAAAGACAAATAAGTACATATTGGAAACACTTTACGAGAAGAAATAATGCATCGTACAAAATTAGCTTGTATCTCCTAAACAACACGTTGTAACTGGAAAAGATTTGGTGTGACGTGTAAGTCTAAAAGTGTAGCCTCAAACGAGAACCCACAGGAGAATCTTCTTTCATCAAAATTTGTCAGAAACCAAGTTTTAAGGAAATCTCGCATCGTACGAAATTATCTTGTTTTTCCTAAACAATACGTTGTAACTCAAAAAGCTTTGGTGTGGCGTGTATGTCTAAGCCTGTAGCCTCAAAAGAGAGCACACAGGAGAGTTTTCGCTCGAAAGAATATGTAAGAATACCACGTTATAAGGAAATACAGTGTTGCAGAGTAAAGACAAATACTATTGGAAACACTTTAAGAGAAGAAATAAGGCAACGTAAAAAATTAGCTTGTATCTCCTAAACAACAAGTTGTAACTCGAAAAGATTTGGTGTGACTCGTACCTCTACACATGTAGTCTCAAAAGAGAACCCACAGGAGAACTTTGTTTCGTCAAAATTTTTCAGAAAACCACGTTTTATGGAAATCTCGCATCCTGTGAAATTATCTTGTTTTTCCTAAACAACACATTGTAACTCGAAAAGCTTTGGCGTTGCGTGTATGTCTAAGCGTATGGCCTCTAAAGAGAACGCACAGGAGAGTTTTCTCTTGAAAGAATATGTAAGAATACAACGTTATAAGGAAATACAGTGTTGCAGAGTAAAGACAAATACGTACTTATTGGAAACACTTTACGAGAAGAAATAACGAATCATACAAAATTAGCTTGTATCTCCTAAACAACACGTGGTAAATCGAAAGGATTTGTTGTGGCGTGTACGTCTAAACGTGTAGCCTCAAAAGAGAACCCACTGAAGAATTATCTTTCGTCAAAATGTTTCAGAAAACTACGTTTTAAGGAAATCCCGCATCGTGCGAAATTATCTTGTTTTTCATAAACAACACGTTGTAACTCGAAAAGCTTTGGTGTTGCCTGTATGTCTAAGTGTGTAGCCTAAAAAGGGAACGCACAGGATAGTTTTCTCTCGTAAGAATATATAAGAATACCACGTTATAAGGAAATACAGTGTTGCAGAGTAAAGACAAGTACTTACATATTGGAAACACTTTACGAGAAGAAGTAACGCATCTTACAAAATTATGCTTGTATCTCCGAAACAACATGTTGTAATTCGAAAAGATTTGGTGTGGCATGTACGTCTAAACGTGTAGCCTCAGAAGAGAACCCACAGGAGAATTTTCTTTCGACAAAATTTTTCAGAAAACCTCGTTTTAAGGAAATCCTGCATCGTGCGAAATCATCTTCTTTTTCCTAAACAACATGTTGTAACTCGAAAAGATTTGGTGTTGCGTGTATGGGTAAGCATGGATCCTCAAAAGAGAAGGCACAGGAGAGTTTTCTCTCGAAAGAATATTTAAGAATACCACGTTATAAGGAAATACAATTTTGCAGAGTAAAGACAAATAAGTACATATTGGAAACACTTTACGAGAAGAAATAACTCATCATACAAAATTAGCTTGTATCTCCTAACAACACCTTGTAACTCGAAAAGATTTGGTGTGAGGTGTACGTTTAAACGTGTAGCCTCAAAAGAGAACCCACAGGAGAACTTTCTTTCATCAAAATTTGTCAGAAACCACGTTTTAAGGAAATCTCGCATCCTGCGATATTATCTTGTTTTTCCTAAACAACACGTTGTAACTCGAAAAGCTTTGGTGTTGCATGTATGTCTAAGCTTGTAGCCTCAAAAGAGAACGAACAGGAGAGTTTTCTCTCGAAAGAATATGTAAGAATACCACGTTATAAGGAAATACAGTGTTGCAGAGTAAAGACAAATACGTACCTATTGGAAACTCTTTAAGAGAAGTAAGTTACAACGTGTTGTTTAGGAACTAGAAGCTAATTTTGTAAGATGCGTTATTTCTTCTCTAAAGTGTTTCCAATACGTACGTATTTGCCTTTAGTCTGCAACACTGTATTTCCTTATAACGTGGTATTCTTATATCTTCTTTCCAGAGAAAACTCTCCTGTGTGTCCTCTTTTGAGGCTACACACTTAGACATACACGCAACACCAAAGCTTTTCGCGTTAAAACGTGTTGTTTAGGAAAAACAAGATAATTTCGCACGATTAGGAATTTCCTTAATACGTGGTTTTCTGACAAATTTTGACCAAAGAAAATTCTACTATGGGTTCTTTTTTGAGACTACACGTTTAGACGTACAGGCCACACCAAATCTTTTTAAGTTACAACGTGTTGGTTAGGAGATACAAGCTAATTTTGTACGATGCGTTATTTCTTCTCGTAAAGTTTTTCCAATAAGTAAGTATTTGTCTTTACTCAGCAACACTGTATTTCCTTATAACATGGTATTCTAACATATTTTTTCGAGAGAAAACTCTCCTGTGCATTCCCATTTGAGGCTACACGCTTAGACATACAAGCAACAGCAAAGCTTTTCGAGTTACAACGTGTTGTTTAGGAAGAACAAGATAATTTCTCACGATGCGGGATTTCCATAAAACGTGGTTTTCTGACAAATTTTGAAGAAAGAAAATTGTCCTGTGGGTTCTCTTTTGAGGCTACACGTTTAGACATACACGCGACACCAAATCTTTTTGAGTTCCAACTTGTTGTTTAGGAGATACAAGCTAATTTTTTTACGATGCGTTATTTCGTCTCATAATGTTTAAGTGTTTCCAATACGTATGTATTTTCCTTTATTCTGCAACACTGTATTTCCTTATAATGTGGTATTCCTACATATGCTTTCGGGAGAAAACTCCCCTGTGCATTCTCTTTTGAGGCTACACCTTAGTCGTACACGCCACACCAAATCTTTTTGAGTTACAACTTGTTGTTTAGGAGATACAAGCTAATTTTTTAAAGATGAATTATTTATTCTCGTAAAGTTTAAGTGTTTCCAATACGTATGTATTTGCCTCTACTCTGCAACACTGTATTTCCTTATAACGTGATATTCTTACATATTCTTTCGAGAGAAAACTCTCCTGTGCGTTCTCTTTGGAGGCTACACGCTTAGACATTCACGCAACACCAAAGCTTTTCGAGTTACAACGTGTTGTTTAAGAAAAACAAGATAATTTCGCATGATGCGGGATTTCCATAAAACGTGGTTTTCTGACAAATTTTGACGAAAGAAAATTCTTCTGTGGGTTCTTTTTTGAGGCTGCACGTTTAGACGTACACGCCACACCAAATCCTTTCGAATTATAACGTGTTGTTTAGGATATACAAGCTAATTTTGTACTACGTGTTATTTCTTCTCGTAAAGCTTAAGTGTTTCCAATAAGTATGTATTTGTCTTTACTCTGCAACACTGTATTCCCTTATAACGTGGTATTCTTACATATTCTTTCGAGAGAAAACTCTCCTGTGCGTTCTCTTTTGAGGCTACACGCTTAGACATACACGCAACACCAAAGCTTTTTGAGTTGCAACATGTTGTTTCCAATAAGTACATATTTGTCTATACTCTGCAACACTGTATTTCCTAATAACGTGGTATTCTCACATATTCTTTCGAGAGAAAACTATCCTGTGCGTTCTCTTTGGAGGCTACACGCTTAGTGTTTCCAATAAGTATGTATTTGTCTTTACTCTGCAACATTGTATTTCCTTTTAACGTGGTATTCCTACATATTCTTACGGGAGAAAACTCTCCTGTACGTTCTCTTTTGAGGCTACACCCTTAGACATATATGCAACATCAAAGCTTTTCGAGTTACAACATGATGTTTAGGAAAAAGAAGATAATTTCGCACGATGCAGGATTTCCTTAAAACGTGGTTTTCTGACAAATTTTGACGAAAGAAAACCCTCCTGTGGGTTCTCCTTTGAGGCTACATGTTTAGTCGTACACGCCACAACAAATCTTTTCGAGTTGCAACGTGTTGTTTAGGAGATACAAGCTAATTTTGCATGATGCGTTATTTCTTCTCGTAAAGTGTTTCCAATAAGTACATATTGTCTATACTCTGCAACACTGTATTTCCTTATAACGTGGTATTCTTACATATTCTTTCGAGAGAAAACTATCCTGTGCGTTCTCTTTGGAGGCTACACGCTTAGACATACACGCACCACCAAAGCTTTTCGAGTTACAACGTGTTGATTAGGAAAAACAGGATAATTTCGCACAATGCAGGATTTCCTTAAAATGTGGTTTTCTGACGAATTTTGACGTAAGAAAATTCTCCTGTGGGTTCTCTTTTGAGGCTACACATTTAGACTTGCACGCCACACCAAATCTTTTTGAGTTACCACGTGTTGTTTAGGAGATACAAGCAAATTTTGTACCATGCATTATTTCTTCTCATAATATGTTTCCAATACGTATGTATTTGTCTTTACTCTGCAGCAATATATTTCCTTATAACGTGGTATTCTTACATATTCTTTCGAGAGAAAACTCTCCTGTGCATTCTCTTTTGAGGCTACACGCTTACACATACACCCAACACCAAAGCTTTTCGAGTTACAATGTTTTGTTTATGAAAAACAAGATAATTGCGCACGATGCGGGATTTCCTTAAAACGTGGTTTTCTGAAAATTTTGACGAAAGAAAATTCTCCTGTGGGTTCTCTTTTGAGGCTACATGTTTAGACGTACACGCCACACCAAATCTTTTCGAGTTACAACGTGTTGTTTAGGAGATACAAGCTAATTTTGTACGATGCGTTATTTCTTCTCCTAAAGTGTTTCCAATATGTACGTATTTGTCTTTACTCTACAACACTGTATTTCCTTATAACATGGTATTCGTACATATTGTTTCGAGAGAAAACTCTCCTGTGCATTCTCTTTTGAGGCTACACGCTTAGACATACACGCAACACCAAAGCATTTCGAGTTAGAACGTGTTGTTTAGGAAAAACAAGATAATTTCGCACGATGCGGGAATTCCTTAAAACGTGGTTTTCTGACAAATTTTGAGGAAATAAAATTCTCCTGTGGGTTTTCATTTGAGGCTAAACGTTTAGACGTACACGCCACACCAAATGTTTTCGAGTTACAACGTGTTCTTTAGGAGATACAAGCTAATTTTTTACGATGCTTTATATCTTCTTGTAAAGTTTAAGTGTTTCCAAAAGGAACGTATTTATCTTTAATTTGCCACAATGTATTTCCTTATAACGTGGTATTCTTACATACTCGTTCGAGAGAAATCTCTCCTGTGCGTTCTCTTTTGAGGCTACATGCTTAGACATACACGCAACACCAAAGATTTTCGAGTTACAATGTGTTGTTTAGGAAAAACAAGATAGTTTCACATGATGCAGGATTTCCTTAATAAGTGATTTTCTGACAAATTTTGACGAAAGAAAATTCTCCTGTGGGTTCTCTTTTGAGGCTACACGTTTAGACGTACATGCCACACCAAATCTTTTCGAGTTACAACGTGTTGTTTAGGAGATACAAACTAATTTTTTACGATGCGTTATTTTTTCTCATAGAGTGTTTCAAATACATATGTATTTGTCTTTACTCTGCAAAACTGTATTTCCTTATAATGTGGTATTCTTACATGTTCTTTCGAGAGAAAACTCTCCTGTGCGTTCTCTTTTGAGGCTACACGCTTAGACATACACGCAACATCAAAGCTTTTTGAGTTACAACGTGTTGTTTAGGAAAAACAAGATAATTACGCACGATGAGTGATTTCCTTAAAACATGGATTTCTGACAAATTTTACGAACAAAAATTCTCCTGTGGGTTCTCTTTTGTGGCTACACGTTTAGACGTACACACCACACCAAATCTTTTCGAGTTACAATGTGTTGTTTAGGAGATACAAGCTAATTTTGTACGATGCGTTATTTCTTCTCATAAAGTTTTTCCAATAAGTATTTGTCTTTACTCTGCAACACTGTATTTCCTTATAACGTGGTATTCTTACATATTTTTTCGAGAGAAAACTCTCCTGTGCGTTCTCATTTGAGGCTACACGCTGAGACATACAGGCAACAGCAAAGCTTTTCGAGTTACAACGTGTTATTTAGGAAGAACAAGATAATTTCTCACGATGCGGGATTTCCTTAAAACGTGGTTTTCTGACAAATTTTGACGAAAGAAAATTCTCCTGTGGGTTCTCTTTTGAGGCTAAACGTTTAGACATACACGCCACACCAAATCTTTTTGAGTTGCAACTTGTTGTTTAGGAGATACAAGCTAATTTTTTTACAATGAATTATTTCTTCTCGTAGAGTTTAAGTGTTTCCAATACGTATGTATTTGCCTCTACTCTGCAACACTGTATTTCCTTATAACGTGGTATTCTTACATATTCTTTCGAGAGAAAACTCTCCTGTGCGTTCTTTTTGGAGGCTACACACTTAGACATTCATGCAACACGAAAGCTTTTCGAGGTACAACGTGTTGTTTAGGAAAAACAAGATAATTTCGCATGATGCGGGATTTCCTTAAAACGTTGTTTTCTGACAAATTTGACGAAAGAAAATTCTCCTGTGGGTTCTCTTTTGAGGATTCACGTTTAGACGTACACGCCACACCAAATCCTTTTGAGTTCTAACGTGTTGTTTAGGATATACATGCTAATTTTGTACTATGTGTTATTTCTTCTCGTAAAGCTTAAGTGTTTCCAATATGTATGTATTTGTCTTTACTCTGCAACACTGTATTTCCTTATAACGTGGTATTCCTACATATTCTTTCGGGAGAAAACTCTCCTGTGCGTTCTCTTTTGAGGCTACATGCTTAGACATATACGCAACACCAAAGCTTTTCGAGTTACAACATGTTGTTTAGGAAAAACAAGATAATTTCGCAGGATGCAGGATTTCCTTAAAACGTGGTTTTCTGACAAATTTTGATGAAAGAACACTCTCCTGTGGGTTCTCCATTGAGGGTACACATTTAGTCGTTCACGCCACACCAAATCTTTTCGAGTTACAACGTGTTGTTTATGAGATACAAGCTAAGTTTGCATGATGTGTTATTTCTTTTCGTAAAGTGTTTCCAATAAGTACATATTTGTCTACACTCTGCAACATTGTATTTCCTTATAACGTGGTATTCTTACATATTCTTTCGAGAGAAAACTATCCCTTGTGTTCTCTTTGGAGGCTACACGCTTAGACATACACGCACCACCAAAGCTTTTCGAGTTACAACGTGTTGATTAGAAAAAACAAGATAATTTCCCACGATGCGGGATTTCCTTAAAAAGTGGTTTTCTGACAAATTTTGACGTAAGAAAATTCTCCTGTGGGTTCTCTTTTGAGGCTACACATTTAGACGTGCACGCCACACCAAATCTTTTTGAGTTACCACGTGTTGTTTAGGAGATACAAGCAAATTTTGTACCATGCATTATTTCTTCTCATAATATGTTTCCAATACGTATGTATTTGTCTTTACTCTTTAGCAATATATTTCCTTTTAACTTGGTATTCTAACAAATTCTTTCGAGAGAAAACTCTCCTGTGCATTCTCTTTTGAGGCTACACGCTTACACATACACCCAATACCAAAGCTTTTCGAGTTACAATGTTTTGTTTATGAAAAACAAGATAATTGCGCACAATGCGGAATTTCCTTAAAACGTGGTTTTCTGACAAATTTTGACGAAAGAAAATTCTCCTGTGGGTTCTCTTTTGAGGCTACATGTTTAGACGTATACGCCACACCAAATCTTTTCGAGTTACAAAGTGTTGTTTAGGAGATACAAGCTAATTTTGTACGATGCGTTATTTCTTCTCCTAAAGTGTTTCCAATATGTACGTATTTGTCTTTACTCTACAACACTGTATTTCCTTATAACATGGTATTCGTACATATTCTTTCGAGAGAAAACTCTCCTGTGCATTCTCTTTTGAGGCTACACGCTTAGACATACACGCAACACCAAAGCATTTCGAGTTAGAACGTGTTGTTTAGGAAAAACAAGATAATTTCTCATGATGCGGGAATTCCTTAAAACATGGTTTTCTGACAAATTTTGAGGAAATAAAATTCTCCTGTGGGTTTTCATTTGAGGCTAAACGTTTAGACGTACACGCCACACCAAATGTTTTCGAGTTACAACGTGTTCTTTAGGAGATACAAGCTTATTTTTTACGATGCTTTATATCTTCTTGTAAAGTTTAAGTGTTTCCAAAAGGAATGTATTTATCTTTAATTTGCCACAATGTATTTCCTTATAACGTGGTATTCTTACATACTCGTTCGAGAGAAATCTCTCCTGTGCGTTCTCTTTTGAGGCTACATGCTTAGACATACACGCAACACCAAAGATTTTCGAGTTCCAATGTGTTGTTTAGGAAAAACAAGATAGTTTCGCATGATGCGGGATTTCCTTAATAAGTGGTTTTCTGACAAATTTTGACGAAAGAAAATTCTCCTGTGGGTTCTCTTTTGAGGCTACACGTTTAGACGTACATGCCACACCAAATCTTTTCGAGTTACAACGTGTTGTTTAGGAGATACAAACTAATTTTTTACGATGCGTTATTTCTTCTCATAGAGTGTTTCAAATACATATGTATTTGTCTTTACTCTGCAAAACTGTATTTCCTTATAATGTGGTATTCTTACATGTTCTTTCGAGAGAAAACTCTCCTGTGCGTTCTCTTTGGAGGCTACACGCTTAGACATACACGCAACATCAAAGCTTTTCGAGTTACAACGTGTTGTTTAGGAAAAACAAGATAATTACGCACGATGAGTGATTTCCTTAAAACATGGATTTCTGACAAATTTTATGAACAAAAATTCTCCTGTGGGTTCTCTTTTGAGGCTACACGTTTAGACGTACACACCACACCAAATCTTTTCGAGTTACAATGTGTTGTTTAGGAGATACAAGCTAATTTTGTACGATGCGTTATTTCTTCTCATAAAGTTTTTCCAATAAGTATTTGTCTTTACTCTGCAACACTGTATTTCCTTATTTTTTTTTTTTGTCTTTTTTTTTTATTTGATATAATTTATTTACATTTCAAATGATTTCCCCTTTTCTAGCCCCCCCCCCACTCCCCGAAAGTCCCGTAAGCCCCCTTCTCTTCCCCTGTCCTCCCTCCCACCCCTTCCCAGTTCCCCGTTCTGGTTTTGCCAAATACTGTTTCACTGAGTCTTTCCAGAACCAGGGACCACTCCTGCTTTCTTCTTGTATCTCATTTGATGTGTGGATTATGTTTTGGGTATTCCAGTTTTCTAGGTTAATAACCACTTATTAGTGAGTGCATACCATGATTCACCTTTTGAGTCTGGGTTACCTCACTTAGTATGATGTTCTCTAGCTCCATCCATTTGCCTAAGAATTTCATGAATTCATTGTTTCTAATGCCTGAATAGTACTCCATTGTGTAGATATACCACATTTTTTGTATCCACTCTTCTGTTGAGGGATACCTGGGTTCTTTCCAGCATCTGGCAATTATAAATAGGGCTGCTATGAACATAGTAGGAGGTCAGCATGCAGAAGAATGCGAATTGATCCATCCTTGTCTCCTTGTACTAAGCTCAAATCCAAATGGATCAAGGACCTCCACATAAAGCCAGACACTCTGAAGCTAATAGAAAAGAAACTGGGGAAGACCCTTGAGGACATCGGTACAGGGAGAAAGTTTCTGAACAGAACACCAATGGCGTATGCTCTAAGAGCAAGAATTGACAAATGGGACCTCATAAGGTTACAGAGTTTCTGTAAGGCAAAGGACACCGTCAAGAGGACAGATCGGCAACCAACAAATTGGGAAAAGATCTTCACCAATCCTACATCAGATAGAGGGCTAATATCCAATATATATAAAGAACTCAAGAAGTTAGACTCCAGAAAACCGAACAACCCTATTAAAAAATGGGGTACAGAGTTAAACAAAGAATTCTCACCTGAAGAACTTCGGATGGCGGAGAAGCATCTTAAAAAATGCTCCACTTCATTAGTCATTAGGGAAATGCAAATCAAAACAACCCTAAGATTTCATCTTACACCAGTCAGAATGGCTAAGATTAAAAATTCAGGAGACAGCAGGTGTTGGAGAGGGTGCGGAGAAAGAGGAACACTCCTCCACTGCTGGTGGGGTTGCAAATTGGTACAACCACTCTGGAAAGCAGTCTGGCGGTTCCTTAGAAAACTGGGCACCTCACTTCCAGAAGATCCTGCTATACCACTCCTGGGCATATACCCAGAGGATTCCCCACCATGTAATAAGGATACATGCTCTACTGTATTTCCTTATAACGTGGTATTCTTACATATTTTTTCGAGAGAAAACTCTCCTGTGCGTTCTCATTTGAGGCTACACGCTGAGACATACACGCAACAGCAAAGCTTTTCGAGTTACAACGTGTTGTTTAGGAAGAACAAGATAATTTCTCACGATGCGGGATTTCCTTAAAACGTGGTTTTCTGACAAATTTTGACGAAAGAAAATTCTCCTGTGGGTTCTCTTTTGAGGCTAAACGTTTAGACATACACGCCACACCAAATCTTTTTGAGTTGCAACTTTTTGTTTAGGAGATACAAGCTAATTTTTTTACAATGAATTATTTCTTCTCGTAAAGTTTAAGTGTTTCCAATACTTATGTATTTGCCTCTACTCTGCAACACTGTATTTCCTTATAACGTGGTATTCTTACATATTCTTTCGAGAGAAAAGTCTCCTGTGCGTTCTTTTTGGAGGCTACACACTTAGACATTCACGCACACGAAAGTTTTCGAGGTACAACGTGTTGTTTAGGAAAAACAAGATAATTTCGCATGATGCGGGATTTCCTTAAAATGTGGTTTTCTGACAAATTTGACGAAATAAAATTCTCTTGTGGGTTCTTTTTTGAGGATTCACGTTTAGATGTACACGCCACACCAAATCCTTTTGTGTTCTAACGTGTTGTTTAGGATATACAAGCTAATTTTGTACTATGTGTTATTTCTTCTCGTAAAGCTTAAGTGTTTCCAATATGTATGTATTTGTCTTTACTCTGCAACACTGTATTTCCTTATAACGTAGTATTCCTACTTTTCTTTCGGGAGAAAACTCTCCCGTGCGTTCTCTTTTGAGGCTACATGTTTAGACGTACACGCCACACCAAATCTTTTTGAGTTGCAACTTGTTGTTTAGGAGATACAAGCTAATTTTTTTACAATGAATTATTTCTTCTCGTAGAGTTTAAGTGTTTCCAATACGTATGTATTTGCCTCTACTCTGCAACACTGCATTTCCTTATAACGTGGTATTCTTACATATTCTTTCGAGAGAAAACTCTCCTGTGCGTTCTTTTTGGAGGCTACACACTTAGACATTCATGCAACACGAAAGCTTTTCGAGGTACAACGTGTTGTTTAGGAAAAACAAGATAATTTCGCATGATGCGGGATTTCCTTAAAACGTTGTTTTCTGACAAATTTGACGAAAGAAAATTCTCCTGTGGGTTCTCTTTTGAGGATTCACGTTTAGACGTACACGCCACACCAAATCCTTTTGAGTTCTAACGTGTTGTTTAGGATATACAAGCTAATTTTGTACTATGTGTTATTTCTTCTCGTAAAGCTTAAGTGTTTCCAATATGTATGTATTTGTCTTTACTCTGCAACACTGTATTTCCTTATAACGTAGTATTCCTACTTTTCTTTCGGGAGAAAACTCTCCCGTGCGTTGTCTTTTGAGGCTACACGTTTAGATGTACACGCCACACCAAATCTTTTTGAGTTACAACTTGTTGTTTATGAGATACAGGCTAATTTTTTAACGATGAATTATTTCTTCTCGTAAAGTTTGTTTCCAATATGTATATATTTGCCTCTACTCTGCAACACTGTATTTCCTTATAACGTGGTATTCTTACATATTCTTTCGCGAGAAAACTCTCCTGTGCGTTCTCTTTGGAGGCTACACGCTTAGACATTCACGCAACACCAAAGCTTTTCGAGTTACAACATGTTGTTTAGGAAAAACAAGATAATTTCGCATGATGCGGGATTCCTTTAAAACGTGGTTTTCTGAAAAGTGTTGACGAAAGAAAATTCTCCTGTGGGTTCTCGTTTGAGGCTACACGTTTAGATGTACACGCCACACCAAATCCTATCGAGTTATAAACTGTTGTTTAGGATATACAAGCTAATTTTGTACTATGTGTTATTTCTTCTCGTAAAGCTTAACTGTTTCCAATAAGTATGTATTTGTCTTTACTCTGCAACACTGTATTTCCTTATAACGTGGTATTCCTACATATTCTTTCGGGAGAAAACTCTCCTGTGCGTTCTCTTTTGAGGCTACACGCTTAGACATACACGCACCACCAAAGCTTTTCGAGTTACAACATGTTGTTTAGGATAAACAAGATAATTTCGCACGATGCGGTATTTCCTTAAAACGTGGTTTTCTGACAAATTTTGTCGAAAGAAAACTCTCCTGTGGGTTCTCTTTTGAGGCTACACCTTTAGACATACACGCCACACCAAATCTTGTCGAGTTACAACGTGTTGTTTAGGAGATACAAGCTAATTTTGCATGATGCGTTATTTCTTCTGCTAAAGTGTTTCCAATAAGTACATATTTGTCTAAATTCTGCAACACTGTATTTCCTTATAACGTGGTATTCTTACATATTCTTTCGAGAGAAAACTATCCTGTGCATTCTCTTTGGAGGCTACACGCTTAGACATACACGCACCACCAAAGCTTTTCGAGTTACAACGTGTTGATTAGGAAAAACAAGATAATTTCCCACGATGAGGGATTTCCTAAAAACGTGGTTTTCTAACAAATTTTGACGAAAGAAAACTCTCCTGTGGGTTCTCTTTTGAGGCTACACTTTTAGACGTACATGCCACACCAAATCTTTTCGAGTTACAACGTGTTGTTTAGGACATACAAGCTAGTTTTGCAAGATGCGTTATTTCTCTCATAAAGTGCTCCCATTAGTTACGTATTTTCTTTACTCTGCCACACTGTATTTCCTTATAACGTGGTATTCTTACATATTCTTTCGAGAGAAAACTCTCCTGTGCGTTCTCTTTGGAGGCTACACGCTTAGACATTCACGCAACACCAAAGCTATTCGAGTTACAACGTATTGTTTAGGAAAAACAAGATAATTTCGCATGATGCGGGATTCCCTTAAAACGTGGTTTTCTGAAAAGTGTTGACGAAAGAAAATTCTCCTGTGGGTTCTCTTTTGAGGCTACACGTTTAGATGTACACGCCACACCAAATCCTATTGATTTATAACCTGTTGTTTAGGATATAGATGCTAATTTTGTACTATGTGTTATTTCTTCTCGTAAAGCTTAACTGTTTCCAATAAGTATGTATTTGTCTTTACTCTGCAACACTGTATTTCCTTATAACGTGGTATTCCTACATATTCTTTCGGGAGAAAACTCCCCTGTGCGTTCTCTTTTGAGGCTACACGTTTAGACGTACACGCCACACCAAATCTTTTTGAGTTACAACTTGTTGTTTAGGAGATACAAGCTAATTTTTTTACGATGAATTATTTCTTCTCGTAAAGTTTAAGTGTTTCCAATATGTATATATTTGCCTCTACTCTGCAACACTGTATTTCCTTATAACGTGGTATTCTTACATATTCTTTCGAGAGAAAACTCTCCTGTGCGTTCTCTTTGGAGGCTACACGCTTAGACATTTACGCAACACCAAAGCTTTTCGAGTTACAACGTGTTTTTTAGGAAAAACAAGATAATTTCGCATGATGCGGGATTTCCTTAAAACGTGGTTTTCTGACAAATTTTGATGAAAGAAAATTCTCCTGTGGGTTCTCTTTTGAGGATTCACGTTTAGACGTACACGCCACACCAAATCCTTTTGAGTTCTAACGTGTTGTTTAGGATATACAAGCTAATTTTGTACTATGTGTTATTTCTTCTCGTAAAGCTTAAGTGTTTCCAATATGTATGTATTTGTCTTTACTCTGCAACACTGTATTTCCTTATAACGTGGTATTCCTACATATTCTTTCGGGAGAAAACTCTCCTGTGCGTTCTCTTTTGAGGCTACATGCTTAGACATATACGCAACACCAAAGCTTTTCGAGTTACAACATGTTGTTTAGGAAAAACAAGATAATTTCGCAGGATGCAGGATTTCCTTAAAACGTGGTTTTCTGACAAATTTTGATGAAAGAACACTCTCCTGTGGGTTCTCCATTGAGGGTACACGTTTAGTCGTTCACGCCACACCAAATCTTTTCGAGTTACAACGTGTTGTTTATGAGATACAAGCTAAGTTTGCATGATGTGTTATTTCTTTTCGTAAAGTGTTTCCAATAAGTACATATTTGTCTACACTCTGCAACATTGTATTTCCTTATAACGTGGTATTCTTACATATTCTTTCGAGAGAAAACTATCCCTTGCGTTCTCTTTGGAGGCTACACGCTTAGACATACACGCACCACCAAAGCTTTTCGAGTTACAACGTGTTGATTAGAAAAAACAAGATAATTTCCCACGATGCGGGATTTCCTTAAAAAGTGGTTTTCTGACAAATTTTGACGTAAGAAAATTCTCCTGTGAGTTCTCTTTTGAGGCTACACATTTAGACGTGCACGCCACACCAAATCTTTTTGAGTTACCACGTGTTGTTTAGGAGATACAAGCAAATTTTGTACCATGCATTATTTCTTCTCATAATATGTTTCCAATACGTATGTATTTGTCTTTACTCTTTAGCAATATATTTCCTTTTAACTTGGTATTCTAACAAATTCTTTCGAGAGAAAACTCTCCTGTGCATTCTCTTTTGAGGCTACACGCTTACACATACACCCAATACCAAAGCTTTTCGAGTTACAATGTTTTGTTTATGAAAAACAAGATAATTGCGCACAATGCGGAATTTCCTTAAAACGTGGTTTTCTGACAAATTTTGACGAAAGAAAATTCTCCTGTGGGTTCTCTTTTGAGGCTACATGTTTAGACGTATACGCCACACCAAATCTTTTCGAGTTACAAAGTGTTGTTTAGGAGATACAAGCTAATTTTGTACGATGCGTTATTTCTTCTCCTAAAGTGTTTCCAATATGTACGTATTTGTCTTTACTCTACAACACTGTATTTCCTTATAACATGGTATTCGTACATATTCTTTCGAGAGAAAACTCTCCTGTGCATTCTCTTTTGAGGCTACACGCTTAGACATACACGCAACACCAAAGCATTTCGAGTTAGAACGTGTTGTTTAGGAAAAACAAGATAATTTCTCATGATGCGGGAATTCCTTAAAACATGGTTTTCTGACAAATTTTGAGGAAATAAAATTCTCCTGTGGGTTTTCATTTGAGGCTAAACGTTTAGACGTACACGCCACACCAAATGTTTTCGAGTTACAACGTGTTCTTTAGGAGATACAAGCTAATTTTTTACGATGCTTTATATCTTCTTGTAAAGTTTAAGTGTTTCCAAAAGGAATGTATTTATCTTTTATTTGCCACAATGTATTTCCTTATAACGTGGTATTCTTACATACTCGTTCGAGAGAAATCTCTCCTGTGCGTTCTCTTTTGAGGCTACATGCTTAGACATACATGCAACACCAAAGATTTTCGAGTTACAATGTGTTGTTTAGGAAAAACAAGATAGTTTCGCATGATGCGGGATTTCCTTAATAAGTGGTTTTCTGACAAATTTTGACGAAAGAAAATTCTCCTGTGGGTTCTCTTTTGAGGCTACACGTTTAGACGTACATGCCACACCAAATCTTTTCGAGTTACAACGTGTTGTTTAGGAGATACAAACTAATTTTTTACGATGCGTTATTTCTTCTCATAGAGTGTTTCAAATACATATGTATTTGTCTTTACTCTGCAAAACTGTATTTCCTTATAATGTGGTATTCTTACATGTTCTTTCGAGAGAAAACTCTCCTGTGCGTTCTCTTTGGAGGCTACACGCTTAGACATACACGCAACATCAAAGCTTTTCGAGTTACAACGTGTTGTTTAGGAAAAACAAGATAATTACGCACGATGAGTGATTTCCTTAAAACATGGATTTCTGACAAATTTTATGAACAAAAATTCTCCTGTGGGTTCTCTTTTGAGGCTACACGTTTAGACGTACACACCACACCAAATCTTTTCGAGTTACAATGTGTTGTTTAGGAGATACAAGCTAATTTTGTACGATGCGTTATTTCTTCTCATAAAGTTTTTCCAATAAGTATTTGTCTTTACTCTGCAACACTGTATTTCCTTATAACGTGGTATTCTTACATATTTTTTCGAGAGAAAACTCTCCTGTGCGTTCTCATTTGAGGCTACACGCTGAGACATACACGCAACAGCAAAGCTTTTCGAGTTACAACGTGTTGTTTAGGAAGAACAAGATAATTTCTCACGATGCGGGATTTCCTTAAAACGTGGTTTTCTGACAAATTTTGACGAAAGAAAATTCTCCTGTGGGTTCTCTTTTGAGGCTAAACGTTTAGACGTACACGCCACACCAAATCTTTTTGAGTTGCAACTTTTTGTTTAGGAGATACAAGCTAATTTTTTTACAATGAATTATTTCTTCTCGTAAAGTTTAAGTGTTTCCAATACTTATGTATTTGCCTCTACTCTGCAACACTGTATTTCCTTATAACGTGGTATTCTTACATATTCTTTCGAGAGAAAAGTCTCCTGTGCGTTCTTTTTGGAGGCTACACACTTAGACATTCACGCACACGAAAGTTTTCGAGGTACAACGTGTTGTTTAGGAAAAACAAGATAATTTCGCATGATGCGGGATTTCCTTAAAATGTGGTTTTCTGACAAATTTGACGAAAGAAAATTCTCCTGTGGGTTCTCTTTTGAGGATTCACGTTTAGACGTACACGCCACACCAAATCCTTTTGTGTTCTAACGTGTTGTTTAGGATATACAAGCTAATTTTGTACTATGTGTTATTTCTTCTCGTAAAGCTTAAGTGTTTCCAATATGTATGTATTTGTCTTTACTCTGCAACACTGTATTTCCTTATAACGTAGTATTCCTACTTTTCTTTCGGGAGAAAACTCTCCCGTGCGTTCTCTTTTGAGGCTACATGTTTAGACGTACACGCCACACCAAATCTTTTTGAGTTGCAACTTGTTGTTTAGGAGATACAAGCTAATTTTTTTACAATGAATTATTTCTTCTCGTAGAGTTTAAGTGTTTCCAATACGTATGTATTTGCCTCTACTCTGCAACACTGTATTTCCTTATAACGTGGTATTCTTACATATTCTTTCGAGAGAAAACTCTCCTGTGCGTTCTTTTTGGAGGCTACACACTTAGACATTCATGCAACACGAAAGCTTTTCGAGGTACAACGTGTTGTTTAGGAAAAACAAGATAATTTCGCATGATGCGGGATTTCCTTAAAACGTTGTTTTCTGACAAATTTGACGAAAGAAAATTCTCCTGTGGGTTCTCTTTTGAGGATTCACGTTTAGACGTACACGCCACACCAAATCCTTTTGTGTTCTAACGTGTTGTTTAGGATATACAAGCTAATTTTGTACTATGTGTTATTTCTTCTCGTAAAGCTTAAGTGTTTCCAATATGTATGTATTTGTCTTTACTCTGCAACACTGTATTTCCTTATAACGTAGTATTCCTACTTTTCTTTCGGGAGAAAACTCTCCCGTGCGTTCTCTTTTGAGGCTACATGTTTAGACGTACACGCCACACCAAATCTTTTTGAGTTGCAACTTGTTGTTTAGGAGATACAAGCTAATTTTTTTACAATGAATTATTTCTTCTCGTAGAGTTTAAGTGTTTCCAATACGTATGTATTTGCCTCTACTCTGCAACACTGTATTTCCTTATAACGTGGTATTCTTACATATTCTTTCGAGAGAAAACTCTCCTGTGCGTTCTTTTTGGAGGCTACACACTTAGACATTCATGCAACACGAAAGCTTTTCGAGGTACAACGTGTTGTTTAGGAAAAACAAGATAATTTCGCATGATGCGGGATTTCCTTAAAACGTTGTTTTCTGACAAATTTGACGAAAGAAAATTCTCCTGTGGGTTCTCTTTTGAGGATTCACGTTTAGACGTACACGCCACATCAAATCCTTTTGAGTTCTAACGTGTTGTTTAGGATATACAAGCTAATTTTGTACTATGTGTTATTTCTTCTCGTAAAGCTTAAGTGTTTCCAATATGTATGTATTTGTCTTTACTCTGCAACACTGTATTTCCTTATAACGTAATATTCCTACTTTTCTTTCGGGAGAAAACTCTCCCGTGCGTTGTCTTTTGAGGCTACACGTTTAGATGTACACGCCACACCAAATCTTTTTGAGTTACAACTTGTTGTTTATGAGATACAGGCTAATTTTTTAACGATGAATTATTTCTTCTCGTAAAGTTTGTTTCCAATATGTATATATTTGCCTCTACTCTGCAACACTGTATTTCCTTATAACGTGGTATTCTTACATATTCTTTCGAGAGAAAACTCTCCTGTGCGTTCTCTTTGGAGGCTACACGCTTAGACATTCACGCAACACCAAAGCTTTTCGAGTTACAACGTGTTGTTTAGGAAAAACAAGATAATTTCGCATGATGCGGGATTCCCTTAAAACGTGGTTTTCTGAAAAGTGTTGACGAAAGAAAATTCTCCTGTGGGTTCTCGTTTGAGGCTACACGTTTAGATGTACACGCCACACCAAATCCTATCGAGTTATAAACTGTTGTTTAGGATATACAAGCTAATTTTGTACTATGTGTTATTTCTTCTCGTAAAGCTTAACTGTTTCCAATAAGTATGTATTTGTCTTTACTCTGCAACACTGTATTTCCTTATAACGTGGTATTCCTACATATTCTTTCGGGAGAAAACTCTCCTGTGCGTTCTCTTTTGAGGCTACACGCTTAGACATACACGCACCACCAAAGCTTTTCGAGTTACAACATGTTGTTTAGGATAAACAAGATAATTTCGCACGATGCGGTATTTCCTTAAAACGTGGTTTTCTGACAAATTTTGTCGAAAGAAAACTCTCCTGTGGGTTCTCTTTTGAGGCTACACCTTTAGACATACACGCCACACCAAATCTTGTCGAGTTACAACGTGTTGTTTAGGAGATACAAGCTAATTTTGCATGATGCGTTATTTCTTCTGCTAAAGTGTTTCCAATAAGTACATATTTGTCTAAATTCTGCAACACTGTATTTCCTTATAACGTGGTATTCTTACATATTCTTTCGAGAGAAAACTATCCTGTGCATTCTCTTTGGAGGCTACACGCTTAGACATACACGCACCACCAAAGATTTTCGAGTTACAACGTGTTGATTAGGAAAAACAAGATAATTTCCCACGATGAGGGATTTCCTAAAAACGTGGTTTTCTAACAAATTTTGACGAAAGAAAACTCTCCTGTGGGTTCTCTTTTGAGGCTACACTTTTAGACGTACATGCCACACCAAATCTTTTCGAGTTACAACGTGTTGTTTAGGACATACAAGCTAGTTTTGCAAGATGCGTTATTTCTCTCATAAAGTGCTCCCATTAGTTACGTATTTTCTTTACTCTGCCACACTGTATTTCCTTATAACGTGGTATTCTTACATATTCTTTCGAGAGAAAACTCTCCTGTGCGTTCTCTTTGGAGGCTACACGCTTAGACATTCACGCAACACCAAAGCTATTCAAGTTACAACGTGTTGTTTAGGAAAAACAAGATAATTTCGCATGCTGCGGGATTCCCTTAAAACGTGGTTTTCTGAAAAGTGTTGACGAAAGAAAATTCTCCTGTGGGTTCTCTTTTGAGGCTACACGTTTAGATGTACACGCCACACCAAATCCTATCGATTTATAACCTGTTGTTTAGGATATAGATGCTAATTTTGTACTATGTGTTATTTCTTCTCGTAAAGCTTAACTGTTTCCAATAAGTATGTATTTGTCTTTACTCTGCAACACTGTATTTCCTTATAACGTGGTATTCCTACATATTCTTTCGGGAGAAAACTCCCCTGTGCGTTCTCTTTGAGGCTACACGTTTAGACGTACACGCCACACCAAATCTTTTTGAGTTACAACTTGTTGTTTAGGAGATACAAGCTAATTTTTTTACGATGAATTATTTCTTCTCGTAAAGTTTAAGTGTTTCCAATATGTATATATTTGCCTCTACTCTGCAACACTGTATTTCCTTATAACGTGGTATTCTTACATATTCTTTCGAGAGAAAACTCTCCTGTGCGTTCTCTTTGGAGGCTACACGCTTAGACATTTACGCAACACCAAAGCTTTTCGAGTTACAACGTGTTTTTTAGGAAAAACAAGATAATTTCGCATGATGCAGGATTTCCTTAAAACGTGGTTTTCTGACAAATTTTGATGAAAGAAAATTCTCCTGTGGGTTCTCTTTTGAGGCTACACGTTTAGACGTACATGCCACACCAAATCCTTTCGAGTTATAACGTGTTGTTTAGGGTATACAAACTAATTTTTACTATGTGTTATTTCTTCTCGTAAAGCTTAAGTGTTTCCAATAAGTATGCATTTGTCTTTACTCTGCAACACTGTATTTCCTTATAACGTGGTATTCCTACATATTCTTTCGGAAGAAAACTCTCCTGTGCGTTCTCTTTTGAGGCTACACGCTTAGACATACACGCACCACCAAAGCTTTTCGAGTTACATGTTGTTTAGGAAAAACAAGATAATTTCGCACGATGCGGTATTTCCTTAAAACGTGGTTTTCTGACAAATTTTGACGAAAGAAAACTCTCCTGTGTGTTCTCTTTTGAGGCTACACGTTTAGACATACACGCCACACCAAACCTTGTCGAGTTACAACGTGTTGTTTAGGAGATACAAGCTAATTTTGCATGATGCGTTATTTCTTCTCCTAAAGTGTTTCCAATAAGTACATATTTGTCTAAATTCTGCAACACTGTATTTCCTTATAACGTGGTATTCTTACATATTCTTTCGAGAGAAAACTATCCTGTGCATTCTCTTTGGAGGCTACACGCTTAGACATACAAGCACCACCAAAGATTTTCGAGTTACAACGTGTTGATTAGGAAAAACAAGATAATTTCCCACGATGAGGGATTTCCTAAAAACGTGGTTTTCTAACAAATTTTGACGAAAGAAAACTCTCCTGTGGGTTCTCTTTTGAGGCTACACTCTTAGACGTACACGCCACACCAAATCTTTTCGAGTTACAACGTGTTGTTTAGGACATACAGGCTAGTTTTGCAAGATGCGTTATTTCTCTCATAAAGTGCTCCCATTACTTACGTATTTTCTTTACTCTGCCACACTGTATTTCCTTATAACGTGGTATTCTTACATATTCTTTTGAGAGAAAACTCTCCTGTGCGTTCTCTTTGGAGGCTACACGCTTAGACATTCACGCAACACCAAAGCTTTTCGAGTTACAACGTGTTGTTTAGGAAAAACAAGATAATTTCGCATGATGCGGGATTCCCTTAAAACGTGGTTTTGTGAAAAGTGTTGACGAAAGAAAATTCTCCTGTGGGTTCTCTTTTGAGGCTACACGTTTAGATGTACACGCCACACCAAATCCTATCGAGTTATAACCTGTTGTTTAGGATATACAAGCTAATTTTGTACTATGTGTTATTTCTTCTCGTAAAGCTTAACTGTTTCCAATAAGTATGTATTTGTCTTTACTCTGCAACACTGTATTTCCTTATAACGTGGTATTCCTACAAATTCTTTCGGGAGAAAACTCCCCTGTGCGTTCTCTTTTGAGGCTACACTTTTAGACGTACACGCCACACCAAATCTTTTTGAGTTACAACTTGTTGTTTAGGAGATACAAGCTAATTTTTTTTACGATGAATTATTTCTTCTCGTAAAGTTTAAGTGTTTCCAATACGTATGTACTTGCCTCTACTCTGCCACACTGTATTTCCTTATAACGTGATATTCTTACATATTCTTTCGAGAGAAAACTCTCCTGTGCGTTCTCTTTGGAGGCTACATGCTTAGACATTCACCCAACACCAAAGCTTTTCGAGTTACAACGTGTTGTTTAGGAAAAACAAGATAATTTCGCATGATGCGGGATTTCCTTAAAACGTGGTTTTCTGACAAATTTTGACGAAAGAAAATTCTCCTGTGGGTTCTCTTTTGAGGCTACACGTTTAGTCGTATACGCCACACCAAATCCTTTCGAGTTATAACGTGTTGTTTAGGATATACAAGCTAATTTTGTACTTTGTGTTATTTCTTCTCGTAAGCTTAAGTGTTTCCAATAAGTATGTATTTGTCTTTACTCTGCAACATTGTATTTCCTTATAACGTGGTATTCCTACATATTCTTTCGGAAGAAAACTCTCCTGTGCGTTCTCTCTTGAGGCTCCACGCTTAGACATACACGCACCACCAAAGCTTTTCGAGTTACAACATGTTGTTTAGGATAAACAAGTTAATTTCGCACGATGCGGTATTTCCTTAAAACGTGGTTTTCTGACAAATTTTGACGAAAGAAAACTCTCCTGTGGGTTCTCTTTTGAGGCTACACGTTTAGACATGCATGCCACACCAAATCTTGTCGAGTTAAAACGTGTTGTTTAGGAGATACAAGCTAATTTTACATGATGCGTTATTTCTTCTCCTAAAGTGTTTCCAATAAGTACATATTTGTCTATACTCTGCAACACTGTATTTCCTTATAACGTGGTATTCTTACATATTCTTTCGAGAGAAAACTATCCTGTCCATTCTCTTTGGAGGCTACACGCTTAGACATACACGCACCACCAAAGCTTTTCGAGTTACAACGTGTTGATTAGGAAAGACAAGATAATTTCGCACGATGCGGGATTTCCTTAAAAAGTGGTTTTCTGACAAATTTTGACGTAAGAAAATTCTCCTGTGGGTTCTCTTTTGAGGCTACACGTTTAGATGTACACACCACACCAAATATTTTTGAGTTACCACGTGTTGTTTCAGAGATACAAGCTAATTTTGTACCATGCGTTATTTCTTCTCTTAATGTGTTTCCAAAACGTATGTATTTGTCTTTACTCTGCAGCAATATGTTTCCTTATAACATGGTATTCTTACATATTCTTTCGAGAGAAAACTCTCCTGTGCATTCTCTTTTGAGACTACATGCTTAGACATACACGCAACACCAAATCCTTTCGAGTTATAACGTGTTGTTTAGGATATACAAGCTAATTTTGTACTATGTTTTATTTCTTCTCGTAAAGTTTAAGTGTTTCCAATAAGTATTTATTTGTCTTTACTCTGCAACACTGTATTTCCTTATAACGTGGTATTCCTACATATTCTTTCGGGAGAAAACTCTCCTGTGCGTTCTCTTTTGAGGCTACACGCTTAGACATATACGCAACACCAAAGCTTTTCGAGTTACAACATGTTGTTTAGGAAAAACAAGATAATTTCGCAGGATGCAGGATTTCCTTAAAACGTGGTTTTCTGACAAATTTTGACGAAAGAAAACTCTCCTGTGGGTTCTCCTTTGAGGCTACACGTTTAGTCGTTCACGCCACACCAAATCTTTTCGAGTTACAACGTGTTGTTTAGGAGATACAAGCTAAGTTTGCATGATGCGTTATTTCTTTTCGTAAAGTGTTTCCAATAAGTACATATTTGTCTATACTCTGCAACATTGTATTTCCTCATAACGTGGTATTCTTACATATTCTTTAGAGAGAAAACTATCCCTTGCGTTCTCTTTGGAGGCTACACGCTTAGACATACACGCACCACCAAAGCTTTTCGAGTTACAACGTGTTGATTAGGAAAAACAAGATAATTTCCCACGATGCGGGATTTCCTTAAAAAGTGGTTTTCTGACAAATTTTGACGTAAGAAAATTCTCCTGTGGGTTCTCTTTTGAGGCTACACATTTAGACGTGCATGCCACACCAAATCTTTTTGAGTTACCACGTGTTGTTTAGGAGATACAAGCAAATTTTGTACCATGCATTATTTCTTCTCATAATATGTTTCCAATACGTATGTATTTGTCTTTACTCTGCAGCAATATATTTCCTTATAACGTGGTATTCTTACATATTCTTTCGAGAGAAAACTCTCCTGTGCATTCTCTTTTGAGGCTACACGCTTACACATACACCCAACACCAAAGCTTTTCGAGTTACAATGTTTTGTTTATGAAAAACAAGATAATTGCGCACGATGCGGAATTTCCTTCAAACGTGGTTTTCTGACAAATTTTGACGAAAGAAAATTCTCCTGTGGGTTCTCTTTTGAGGCTACATGTTTAGACGTACACGCCACACCAAATCTTTTCGAGTTACAACGTGTTGTTTAGGAGATACAAGCTAATTTTGTACGATGCGTTATTTCTTCTCCTAAAGTGTTTTCAATATGTACGTATTTGTCTTTACTCTACAACACTGTATTTCCTTATAACATGGTATTCGTACATATTCTTTCGAGAGAAAACTCTCCTGTGCATTCTCTTTTGAGGCTACACGCTTAGACATACACGCAACACCAAAGCATTTCGAGTTAGAACGTGTTGTTTAGGAAAAACTAGATAATTTCTCATGATGCGGGAATTCCTTAAAACGTGGTTTTCTGACAAATTTTGAGGAAAGAAAATTCTCCTGTGGGTTTTCATTTGAGGCTAAATGTTTAGGCGTACACGCCACACCAAATGTTTTCGAGTTACAATGTGTTCTTTAGGAGATACAAGCTAATTTTTTACGATGCTTTATATCTTCTTGTAAAGTTTAAGTGTTTCCAAAAGGAACGTATTTATCTTTAATTTGCCACAATGTATTTCCTTATAACGTGGTATTCTTACATACTCGTTCGAGAGAAATCTCTCCTGTGCGTTCTCTTTTGAGGCTACATGGTTAGACATACACGCAAACCCAAAGATTTTCGAGTTACAATGTGTTGTTTAGGAAAAACAAGATAGTTTCGCATCATGCGGGATTTCCTTAATAAGTGGTTTACTGACAAATTTTGAAGAAAGAAAATTCTCCTGTGGGTTCTCTTTTGAGGCTACACGTTTAGACGTACATGCCACACCAAATCTTTTCGAGTTACAACGTGTTGTTTAGGAGATACAAACTAATCTTTTACGATGTGTTATTTCTTCTCATAGAGTGTTTCAAATACATATGTATTTGTCTTTACTCTGCAAAACTGTATTTCCTTATAATGTGGTATTCTTACATGTTCTTTCGAGAGAAAACTCTCCTGTGCATTCTCTTTTGAGGCTACACGCTTAGACATACAGGCAACATCAAAACTTTTCGAGTTACAACGTGTTGTTTAGGAAAAACAAGATAATTTCGCACGATGAGTGATTTCCTTAAAACATGGATTTCTGACAAATTTTAACAAACAAAAATTCTCCTGTGGGTTCTCTTTTGAGGCTACACGTTTAGACGTACACGCCACACCAAAACTTTTCGAGTTACAATGTGTTGTTTAGGAGATCAAGCTAATTTTGTATGATGCGTTATTTCTTCTCGTAAAGTGTTTCCAATACGTACGTATTTGCCTTTAGTCTGCAACACTGTATTTCCGTATAACGTGTTATTCTTACATATTCTTTCGAGAGAAAACTCTCCTGTGCGTCCACTTTTGAGGCTACACGCTTAGACATACACGCAACACCAAAGTTTTTCAAATTACAACGTGTTGTTTAGGAAAAACAAGATAATTTCGCACGATGAGGGATTTCCTTAATACGTGGTTTTCTGACAAATTTTGACAAAAGAAATTTCTCCTATTGGTTCTCTTTTGAGACTACACGTTTAGACGTACAGGTCACACCAAATCTTTTTAAGTTTCAACGTGTTGTTTAGGAGATACAGGCTAATTTGGTACGATGCGTTATTTCTTCTCATAAAGTTTTCCAATAAGTAAGTATTTGTCTTTACTCTGCAACACTGTATTTCCTTATAAGGTGGTATTCTTACATATTTTTTCGAGAGAAAACTCTCCTGTGCATTCTCATATGAGGCTACACGCTGAAATATACATGCAACGCCAAAGCTTTTCGAGTTACAACGTGTTGTTTAGGAAGAACAAGATAATTTCTCACGATGCTGGATCTCCTTAAAACGTGGTTTTCTGACGAATTTTGACGAAAGAAAATTCTCCTGTGGGTTCTCTTTTGAGGCTAAACATTTAGACGTACACGCCACACCAAATCTTTTTGAGTTACAACTTGTTGTTTAGGAGATACAAGCTAATTTTTTAACGATGAATTATTTCTTCTCGTAAAGTTTAAGTGTTTCCAATATGTATATATTTGCCTCTACTCTGCAAGACTGTATTTCCTTATAACGTGGTATTCTTACATATTCTTTCGAGAGAAAACTCTCCTGTGCATTCTCTTTGGAGGCTACATACTTAGACATTCACGCAACAACAAAGCTTTTCGAGTTACAACGTGTTGTTTAGGAAAAACAAGATAATTTCGCATGATGCGGGATTTCCTTAAAACGTGGTTTTCTGACAAATTTTGACGAAAGAAAATTCTCCTGTGGGTTCTGTTTTGAGGTTTCACGTTTAGACGTACACGCCACACCAAATCCTTTCGAGTTCTAATGTGTTGTTTAGGATATACAAGCTAATTTTGTACTATGTGTTATTTCTTCTCGTAAAGTTTAAGTGTTTCCAATAAGAATGTATTTGTCTTTACTCTACAACACTGTATTTCCTTATAACGTAGTATTCCTACATATTCTTTCGGGAGAAAACTCTCCTGTGCGTTCTCTTTTGAGGCTACACGTTTAGACGTACACGCCACACCAAAACTTTT
Organism: Apodemus sylvaticus; assembly: GCF_947179515.1. NCBI lineage: Eukaryota > Metazoa > Chordata > Mammalia > Rodentia > Muridae > Apodemus > Apodemus sylvaticus. The sequence continues at coordinate 2,987,541 of NW_026263195.1, forward strand.
TGAGTTACAGCTTGTTGTTTAGAAGATACGAGCTAATTTTTTAACGATGAATTATTTCTTCTCGTAAAGTTTAAGTGTTTCCAATATGTATATATTTGCCTCTACTCTGCAACACTGTATTTCCTTATAACGTGGTATTCTTACATATTCTTTCGAGAGAAAACTCTCCTGTGCGTTCTCTTTGGAGGCTATACACTTAGACATTCACGCAACACCAAAGCTTTTCGAGCTACAATGTGTGTTGATTAGGAAAAACAAGATAATTTCGCACGATGCGGGATTTCCTTAAAACGTGGTTTTCTGACAAATTTTGATGTAAGAAAATTCTCCTGTGGGTTCTCTTTTGAGGCTACACGTTTAGATGTACACGCCACACCAAATCTTTTTGAGTTTACACGTGTTGTTTCGGAGATACAAGCTAATTTTGTACCATGAGTTATTTCTTCTCATAATGTGTTTCCAATACGTACGTATTTGTCTTTACTCTGCAGCAATATATTTCCTTATAACGTGGTATTCTTACATATTCTTTCAAGAGAAAACTCTCCTGTGCATTCTCTTTTGAGGCTACACGCTTAGGCATACAAGCAACACCAAAGATTTTCTAGTTTCAACGTGTTGTTTAGGAACAACAAGATAATTTCGCATGATGCGGGATTTCCTTAAAACGTGGTTTTCTGACAAAGTTTGAGGAAAGAAAACTCTCCTGTGGGTTCTCTTTTGAGGCTACACTTTTAGACGTACACGCCACTCCAAATCTTTTCGAGTTACAACGTGTTGTTTAGGACATACAAGCTAATTTTGCAAGATGCGTTATTTCTCTCATAAAGTGCTTCCATTACATATGTATTTGTCTTTACTCTGCCACACTGTATTTCCTTATAACGTGGTATTCTTACATATTCTTTCGAGAGAAAACTCTCCTGTGCGTTCTCTTTTGGGGCTACATGCTTACAGATACACCCAACACCAAAGCTTTTCAAGTTAAAACGTGTTGTTTAGGAACAACTAGATAATTTCTCACGAAGCGGGATTTCCTTAAAATGTGGTTTTCTGAAAAATTTTGACGAAAGAAAATTCTCCTGTGGGTTCTCTTTTGAGGCTACACGTTTAGACGTACACGCCACACCAAATCCTTTCGAGTTACAATGTGTTGTTTAGGAGATACAAGCTAATTTTTTACGATGCTTTTTTTCATCTCTTAAAGTTTATGGGTTTCCAATACATACATATTTGTCTTTACTCAGCAACACTGTATTTCCTTATAACGTGGTATTCTTACATATCCTTTCAAGAGAAAACTCTGCTGTGCGTTCTTTTTTGAGGCTACACGCTTTGATATACACGCAACACCAAAGTTTTTCGCGTTACAACATGTTGTTTAGGAAAAAACAAGATAATTTCTCACGATGCAGGATTTCCTTAAAACGTGGTTTTCTGACAAATTTTGACGAAAGAAAATTCTCCTGTGGGTTATCTTTTGAGGCTACACGTTTAGACGTACACGCCACACCAAATCTTTTCGAGATACAACGTGTTGTTTAGGAGATACAAGCTAATTTTGCATGATGCGTTATTTCTTCTCGTAAAGTGTTTCCAATAAGTACATATTTGTCTATACTCTGCAACACTGTATTTCCTTATATCGTGGTATTCCTACATATTCTTTCGAGAGAAAACTACCCTGTGCGTTCTCTTTGGAGGCTACACGCTTAGACATACATGCAACAACAAAGCTTTTCGAGTTACAACATGTAGATTAGGAAAAACAGGATAATTTCTCACGATGCGGGATTTCCTTAAAATGTGGTTTTCTGACAAATTTTGACGTAAGAAAATTCTCCTGTGGGTTCTCATTTGAGGCTACACATTCAGACGTACACGCCACACCAAATCTTTTTGAGTTACCACGTGTTGTTTAGGAGATACAAGCTAATTTTGTACCATGCGTTATTTTTTCTCATAATATGTTTCCAATACGTATGTATTTGTCTTTACTCTGCAGCAATATATTACCTTATAACGTGGTATTCTTACATATTCTTTCGAGAGAAAGCTCTCCTGTGCATTCTCTTTTGAGGCTACACGCTTACACATACACCCAACACCAAAGCTTTTCGAGTTACAATGTTTTGTTATTGTAAAACAAGATAATTGCGCACAATGCGGGATTTCCTTAAACGTGGTTTTCTGACAAATTTTGACGAAAGAAAATTCTCCTGTGGGTTCTCCTTTGAGGCTACATGTTTAGACGTACACGCCACACCAAATCTTTTCGAGTTACAACGTGTTGTTTAGGAGATACAAGCTAATTTTGTACGATGCATTATTTCTTCTCCTAAAGTGTTTCCAATACTTACATATTTGTCTTTACTCTACAACACTGTATTTCCTTATAACATGGTATTCGTACATATTCTTTCGAGAGAAAACTCTCCTGTGCATTCTCTTTTGAGGCTACACGCTTAGACATACACGCAACACCAAAGCATTTCGAGTTAGAACGTGTTGTTTAGGAGAAACAAGATAATTTCGCACGATGCGGGAATTCCTTAAAACGTGGTTTTCTGACAAATTTTGAGGAAAGAAAATTCTCCTGTGGGTTTTCATTTGAGGCTAAACGTTTAGACGTACACGCCACACCAAATGTTTTCGAGTTACAACGTGTTGGTTATGAGATACAAGCTAATTTTTTACGATGCTTTATATCTTCTTGTAAAGTTTAAGTGTTTCCAAAAGGAACTAATTTATTTTTAATTTGTCACAATGTATTTCCTTATAACGTGGTATTTTTACATACTCGTTCGAGAGAAAGCTCTCCGGTGCTTTCTCTTTTGAGGCTACATGCTTAGACATACACGCACACCAAAGATTTTCGAGTTACAATGTGTTGTTTAGGAAAAACAAGATAGTTTCGCACGATGCGGGATTTCCTTAATAAGTGGTTTTCTGACAAATTTTGACGAAAGAAAATTGTCCAGTGGGTTCTCTTTTGAGGCTACACATTTAGACGTACATGCCACACCAAATCTTTTCGAGTTACAACGTGTTGTTTAGGAGATACAAACTAATTTTTTACGATTCGTTATTTCTTCTCATAAAGTGTTTCAAATACATACGTATTTGTCTTTACTCTGCAAAACTGTATTTCCTTATAATGTTGTATTCTTACATGTTCTTTCGAGAGAAAACTCTTCTGTGCATTCTCTTTTGAGGCTACACGCTTAGACATTCACACAACACCAAAGCTTTTCGAGGTACAACGTGTTGTTTAGGAAAAACAAGATAATTTAACATGATGCGGGATTTCCATAAAACATGGTTTTCTGACAAATTTGGCGAAAGAAAATTCTCCTGTGGGTTCTCTTTTGAGGCTACACGTTTAGACGTACATGCCAAACTAAATCTTTTTGAGTTACAACGTGTTGTTTAGGAGATACAAGCTAATTTTTTATGATGCGTTATTTCTTCTCGTAAAGTTTTTCCAATAAATAAGTATTTGTCTTTACTCTGCAAAACTGTATTTCCTTATAACATGGTATCTTACATATTCTTTCGAGAGTAAACTATCCTGTGCGTTCTCTTTGGAGGCTACACGCTTAGACATACACTCAAGACCAAAGCTTTTCAAGTTACAACGTGTTGATTAGGAAAAACAAGATAATTTCGCACGATGCGGGATTTCCTTAAAATGTGGTTTTCTGACAAATTTTGATGTAAGAAAATTCTCCTGTCGGTTCTCTTTTGAGGCTACACATTTAGACGTACACGCCACACCAAATCTTTTTGAGTTACCACGTGTTGTTTAGGAGATACAAGCTAATTTTGTACCATGCATTATTTCTTCTCATAATATGTTTCCAATACGTATGTATTTGCCTCTACTCTGCAGCAATGTATTTCCTTATAACGTGGTATTCTTACATATTCTTTCGAGAGAAAACTCTCCTGTGCATTCTCTTTTGAGGCCACACACTTGCACATACACCCAACACCAAAGCTTTTAGAGTTACAATGTTTTGTTTATGAAAAACAAGATAATTGCGCACAATGCGGGATTTCCTTAAAACGTGGATTTCTGACAAATTTTGATGAAAGAAAATTCTCCTGTGGGTTCTCTTTTGAGGCTACATGTTTAGACGTACACGCCACAACAAATCTTTTCGAGTTACAACGTGTTGTGTAGGAGATACAAGCTCATTTTGTACGATGATTTATTTCATCTCTTAAAGTTTATGGGTTTCCAATACATACGTATTTGTCTTTATTCTGCAACACGGTATTTCCTTATAACGTGGTATCCTTACAAATTCTATCAAGAAAAAATTCTCCTGTGCATTCTCTTTTGAGGCTACACGCTTAGACATACACGCAACACCAAAGCTTTCGAGTTACAACGTGTTGTTTAGGAAAAACAAGATAATTTCGCACGATGCGGGATTTACTTAAAACGTGGTTTCTGAAAAATTTTGACGAAAGAAAATTCTCCTGTGGGTTCTCTTTTGAGGCTACACGTTTAGACGTACACGCCACACCAAATCTTTTCGAGTTACAACGTGTTGTTTAGGAGATACAAGCTAATTTTGTCCGATGCGTTATTTCTTCTAGTAAAGTGTTTCCAATACGTACGTATTTGGCTTTAGTCTGCAACACTGTATTTCCTTATAACGTGGTATTCTTACATATTCTTTCGAGAAAAAACTCTCCTGTGCATCCTTTTTTGAGGCTACACGCTTAGACATACACGCAACACCAAAGCTTTTCGCGTTACAACGTGTTGTTTAGGAAAAACCAGATAATTTCGCACAATGAGGGATTTCCTTAATACGTGGTTTTCTGACATATTTTGACCAAAGAAAATTCTCCTATGGGTTCTCTTTTGAGACTACACGTTTAGACGTACAGGCCAGTCCAAATCTTTTTTAAGTTACAACGTGTTGTTTAGGCGATACAAGCTAATTTTGTACGATGCGTTATTTCTTCTTGTAAAGTTTTTCCAATAAATAAGTATTTGTCTTTACTCTGCAACACTGTATTTCCTTATAACGTGTCATTCTTACATATTCTTTCGAGAAAAAACTCTCCTCTGCCTTCTCTTTTGTGGCTACATGCTTAGACATACACCCAACACCAAAGCTTTTCGAGTTAAAACGTGTTGTTTAGGAAGTTCTAGATAATTTCTCACGATGCGTGATTTCCTTAAAACGTGGTTTTCTGACAAAATTTGATGAAAGAAAATTGTCCTATGTGTTCTCTTTTGAGGCTAAACGTTTAGACGTACACACCACACCAAATCTTTTCGAGTTACAACGTGTTGTTTAGGAGATACTAGCTAATTTTTTACGATGCTTTATTTCATCTCGTAAAGTTTATGGGTTTCCAATACATACGTATTTGTCTTTACTCTGCAACACTGTATTCCCTTATAACGTGGTATTCTTACATATTCTTTCGAGAGAAAACTCTCCTGTGTGTTCTCTTTTGAGGCTACACGCTTAGACATACACGCAGCACCAAAGCTTTTCGAGTTACAATGTGTTGTTTAGGAAAAACAACATAATTTCGCACGATGCGGGATTTCCTTAAAACGTGGATTTCTGAAAATTTTTGACGAAAGAAAATTGTCCTGTGTGTTCTCTTTTGAGGCTACACATTTAGACGTACACGCCACACGAAATCCTTTCGAGTTACAACGTGTTGTTTAGGAGATACAAGCTAATTTTCTACGATGCGTTATTTCTTTTCGTAACGTGTTTCCAATACGTACATATTTGCCTTTAGTCTGCAACACTGTATTTCCTTATAACGTGGTATTCTTACATATTCTTTCGAGAGAAAACTCTCCTGTGTGTTCCCCTTTGAGGCTACACGCTTAGACATACAGGCAACACCAAATCTTTTCGCGTTACAACGTGTTGATTAGGAAAAACAATATAATTTCGCGCGATGCGGGATTTCCTTAATAAGTGGTTTTCTGACAAATTTTGACCAAGGAAAATTCTCCTATGGGTTCTCTTTTGAGGCTACACGTTTAGATGTACAGGCCACACCTAATCTTTTTAAGGTACAACGTGTTGTTTAGGAGATACAAGCTAATTTTGTACGATAGGTTATTTCTTCTCGGAAAGTATTTCTAATAAGTAAAAATATGTCTTTACTCTGCAACACTGTATTTCCTTATAACGTGGTATTCTTACATATTCTTTCGAGAGAAAACTCTCCTGTGCGTTCTCATTTGAGGCTACACGCTTAGACATACACGCAACACCAAAGTTTTTCGAGTTACAATGTGTTGTTTAGGAAGAACAAGATAATTTCCCACGATGCGGGATTTCCTTAAAACGTGGTTTTCTGACAAATTTTGATGAAAGAAAATTCTCCTGTGGGTTCTCTATTAAGGCTACACGTTTAGACGTACACACCACACCAAATCTTTTTGAGTTACAACGTGTTGTTTAGGAGATACAAGCTAATTTTTTTTATGATGCCTTATTTCTTCTCGTAAAGTTTAAGTGTTTCCAATACGTATGAATTTGCCTTTACTCTGCAACACTGTATTTCCTTATTACGTGGTATTCTTACATATTCTTTCGACAGTAAACTCTCCTGTGCGTTCTCTTTGGAGGCTACACGCCTAGACATACACGCCTAGACATACACGCAACACCAAAGCTTTTCGAGTTACAACGTGTTGTTTAGGAAAAACAAGATAATTTCGCATGATGCGGGATTTCCTTAAAACGTGGTTTTCTGACAAATTTTGAAGAAAGAAAATTCTCCTGTGGGTTCTCTTTTGAGGGTACACGTTTAGACATACACGCCACACCAAATCCTTTCGAGTTATAACGTGTTGTTTAGGAGATACAAATTAATTTTTTACTATGTGTTATTTCTTCTCGTAAAGTTTAAGTGTTTCCAATAAGTATGTATTTGTCTTTACTCTGCAACACTGTATTTACTTATAACGTGGTATTCTTACATATTGTTTCGAGAGAAAACTCTCCTGTGCGTTCTCATTTGAGGCTACACGCTTAGACATATACGCAACACCAACGCTTTTCGAGTTACAACGTGTTGTTTAGGAAGAACAAGATAATTTCGCATGATGCGGGATTTATGGGTTTCCAATACATACGTATTTGTCTTTATTCTGCAACACTGTATTTCCTTATAACGTTGTATCCTTACAAATTCTATCGAGAAAAAACTCTCCTGTGCGTTCTCTTTTGAGGCTACACGCTTAAACATACAAGCAACACCAAAGCTTTTCGAGTTACAACGTGTTGTTTAGGATTTCCTTAAAGCGGGATTTCCTTAAAACGTGGTTTTCTGAAAAATTTTGACGAAAGAAAATTCTCCTGTGGGTTCTCTTTTGAGGCTACACGTTTAGACGTACAGGCCACACCAAATCTTTTCGAGTTACAACGTGTTGTTTAGGAGATACAAGCTAATTTTGTACGTTGCGTTATTTCTTCTCGTAAAGTGTTTCCAATACGTATGTATTTGCCTTTACTCTGCGACACTGTATTTCCTTATAAAGTGGTATTCTTACATACTCTTTCGAGAGAAAACTCTCCTGTGCATTCTCTTTTGAGGCTACACGCTTAGACATACACGCAACACCAAAGCTTTTCGAGTTAAAACGTGTTGTTTAGGAAAAAGAAGATAATTGCGCACGATGCGGGATTTCCTTAAAACGTGGGTTCTCTTTTGAGGGTACACGTTTAGACGTACAAGCCACACCAAATCCTTTCGAGTTATAACGTGTTGTTTAGGAGATACAAGCTAATTTTTTACTATTTGTTATTCCACGTTATATGGAAAAACAGTGTTGCAGAGTAAAGACAAATATGTACATATTGGAAACACTTTACGAGAAGAAATAACACATGGTAAAAAATTAGCTTGTATCTCCTAAACAACACGTTGTAACTCAAAAGGATTTGGTGTGGTGTTTATCTAAAGGTGTAGCCTCAAAAGAGAACCCACAGGAGAATTTTCGTTGGTCAAAATTTTTTCAGAAAACCACGTTTTCTGGAAATCCCGCATCGTGCGAAATTATCTTGTTTTTCCTAAACAACACGTTGTAACTCGAAAAGCTTTGGTTTTGCATGTATGTCTAAGCGTGCAGCCTCAAAAGAGAACGCACAGGAGAGTATTCTCTTGAAAGAATATGTAAGAATACCACGTTATAAGGACATACAGTGTTGCACAGTAAAGACAGATACATACATATTGGAAACACTTTATGAGAAGGAATAATACATCATACAAAATTAGCTTGTATTTCCTAAACAACACGGTGTAACGCGAAAAGATTTTGTGTGGCGTGTACGTTGAAACGTGTAGCCTCAAAAGAGAACCCACAGGAGAATTTTCTTTCGTCAAAATATGTCGGACCACCTCGTTTTAAGGAAATCCCGCATCGTGCGAAATTATCTTGTTTTTCCGAAACAACACGTTGTAACTCGAAAAGCTTTGGTGTAAACAATACGTTGTAACTCGAAAATATTTGGTGTTGTGTTTACATCTAAATGCGTAGCCTCAAAAGAGAACCCACAGGAGAATTTTCTTTGGTCAAAATTTTTTCAGAAAACCACGTTTTAAGGAAGTCCTGCATCATGCGAAATTATCTTGTTTTTCCTAAACAACACGTTGTAACTCGAAAAGCTTTGGTGTTGCGTGTATTTCTAATCATGTAGCCTCAAAAGAGAATGCACAGTAGAGTATTCTCTCGAAAGAATATGTAAGAATACCACGTTATAAGGAAATACAGTGTTGCAGAGTAAAGACAGATACTTACTTATTGAAAACACTTTACGAGAAGGAATAATACATCGTACAAAATTAGCTTGTATTTCCTAAACAACACGTTGTAACTTGAAGGATTTGGTGTGACGTGTAAGTTGAAACGTGTAGCCTCAAAAGAGAACCCACAGGAGAATTTTCTTTCGTCAAAATATGTCGGACCACCTCGTTTTAAGGAAATCCCGCATCGTGCGAAATTATCTTGTTTTTCCGAAACAACACGTTGTAACTCGAAAAGCTTTGGTGTAAACAATACGTTGTAACTCGAAAATATTTGGTGTTGTGTTTACATCTAAATGCGTAGCCTCAAAAGAGAACCCACAGGAGAATTTTCTTTGGTCAAAATTTTTTCAGAAAACCACGTTTTAAGGAAGTCCTGCATCATGCGAAATTATCTTGTTTTTCCTAAACAACACGTTGTAACTCGAAAAGCTTTGGTGTTGCGTGTATTTCTAATCATGTAGCCTCAAAAGAGAATGCACAGTAGAGTATTCTCTCGAAAGAATATGTAAGAATACCACGTTATAAGGAAATACAGTGTTGCAGAGTAAAGACAGATACTTACTTATTGGAAACACTTTACGAGAAGGAATAATACATCGTACAAAATTAGCTTGTATTTCCTAAACAACACGTTGTAACTTGAAGGATTTGGTGTGACGTGTAAGTTGAAACGTGTAGCCTCAAAAGAGAACCCACAGGAGAATTTTCTTTCGTCAAAATTTGTCAGAAAACCACGTTTTAAGGAAATCCCGCATTGTGCGAAATTATCTTGTTTTTCCTAAACAACACATTGTAACTCGAAAGCTTTGGTGTTGCATGTATGTCTAAACGTGTGGCCTCAAAAGATAACGCACAGGAGAGTTTTCTCTCGAAAGAATATATAAGAATACCACGTTATAAGGAAATACAGTGTTGCAGAGTAAAGACAAATACGTATGTATTGGAAACACTTTACGAGAAGAAATAACGCATCGTACAAAATTAGCTTGTATCTCCTAAACAACACGATGTAACTCGAAAAGATTTGGTGTGGCGTGTACGTCTAAACGTGTAGCCTCAAAAGTGAACTTACAGGAGTATTTTCTTTCGTCAAAATTTGTCAGAAAACCACGTTTTATGGAAATCCCGCATCGTAGAAATTATCTTGTTTTTCCTAAACAACACGTTGTAACTCGAAAAGCTTTGGTGCTGCGTGTATGTCTAAGCGTGTAGCCTCAAAAGAGAACGCACAGGAGAGTTTTCTCTCGAAAGAATATGTAAGAATACCGCGTTATAAGGAAATACAGTGTTGCAGAGTAAAGACAAATAAGTAAGTATTGGACACAATTTATGAGAAGAAATAACGCATCGTAAAAAATTAGCTTGTATCTCCTAAACAACACGTTGTAACTCGAAAAGATTTGGTGTGACATGTACGTCTAAACATGTACCCTCAAAAGAGAACTCACAGGAGAATTTTCTTTCATCAAAATTTGTCAGAAAACACGTTTTAAGGAAATCTCGCATCGTGCAAAATTATCTTGTTTTTACTAAACAACACGGTGTAACTCGAAAAGCTTTGGTGTTGAGTGTTTGTCTAAGCGTGTAGCCTCAAAAGAGAACGCACAGGAGAGTTTTCTCTCGAAAGAATATGTAAGAATACCACGTTATAAGGAAATACAGTGTTGCAGAGTAAAGACAAATAAGTACATATTGGAAACACTTTAGGAGAAGAAATAACGCATCGTAAAAAATTTGCTTGTATCTCGTAAACAACACGTTGTAACTCGAAAAGATTTGGTGTAGCTCATACGTCTAAACGTGTAGCCTCAAAAGAGAACCCACAGGAGAACTTTCTTTGGTCAAAATTTGTCAGAAAACCACGTTTTAAGGAAATCCCGCATCGTGCAAAATTATCTTGTTTTTCCTAAACAACACGTTGTAACTCGAAAAGCTTTGGTGCTGCATGTATGTCTATGCGTGTAGCCACTTAAGAGAAGGCACAGGAGATTTTTCTCTCGAAAGAACATGTAAGAATACAACGTTATAAGGAAATACAGTGTTGCAGAGTAAAGACAAATACGTACTTATTGGAAACACTTTACGAGAAGAAATAACGCATCGTAAAAAATTAGCTTGTATCTCCTAAACAACACGTGGTAACTCGAAAAGATTTGGTGTGGCATGCACGTCTAAACGTGTAGCCTCAAAAGAGAACCAACAGGAGAATTTTCTTTCGTCAAAATTTGTCAGAACACCACTTTTTACGGAAATCCCGCATCGTGCGAAATTATCTTGTTTTTCATAAACAACACGTTGTAACTCGAAAAGTTTTGGTGTTGCCTGTATGTCTAAGTGTGTAGCCTCAAAAGGGAACGCACAGGATAGTTTTCTTTCGACAGAATATGTAAGAATACCACGTTATAAGGAAATACAGTGTTGCAGAGTAAAGACAAATACGTACGTATTGGAAACACTTTATGAGAAGAAATAACGCAGCGTACAAAATTAGCTTGTATCTCCTAAACAACATGTGGTAACTCGAAAGGATTTGGTGTGGCGTGCACGTCTAAACGTGAAGCCTCAAAAGGGAACCCACAGGAGAATTTTCTTTCGTCAAAATTTGTCAGAAAACCACGTTTTAAGGAAATCCCGCATCGTGCGAAATTATCTTGTTTTTCATAAACAACACGTTGTAACTCGAAAAGCTTTGTTGTTGCCTGTATGTCTAAGTGTGTAGTCTCAAAAGGGAATGCACAGGATAGTTTTCTCTTGAAAGAATATGTAAGAAAACCACGTTTTAAGAAATACAGTGTTGCAGAGTAAAGAAAAATATGTACGTATTGGAAACACTTTACGAGAAGAATTAACGCATTGTACAAAATTAGCTTGTATCTCCTAAACAATACGTTGTAATTCGAAAAGATTTGGTGTGGCGTGTACGTCTAAATATGTAGCCTCAAAAGAGAACACACAGGAGAATTTTCTTTCGTCAAAATTTGTCAGAATCCACATATTAAGGAAATCCCGCATTGTGCGAAATTATCTTGTTTTTCCTGCACAACACTTCGTAACTCGAAAAGCTTTGGTGTTGCGTGTATGTCTAAACGAGTGGCCTCAAAAAAGAATGCACAGGAGAGATTTCTCTCGAAAGAATATATAAGAATACCACGTTATAAGGAAATACAGTGTTGCAGAGTAAAGACAAATACTTAGGTATTGGAAACACTTTACGAGAAGTAATAACGCATCGTACAAAATTAGCTTGTATCTCCTAAACAACACGATGTAACTCGAAAAGATTTGGTGTGGCGTGTACGTCTAAACGTGTAGCCTCAAAAGAGAACACACAGGAGAATTTTCTTTCGTCAAAATTTTTCAGAAAACCACGTTTTAAGCTAATCCCGCATCGTGCAAAATCATCTCCTTTTTCCTAAACAACTTGTTGTAACTCGAAAAGCTTTGGTGTTGCGTGTATGTGTAAGGATGGAGCCTCAAAAGAGAAGGCACAGGAGAGTTTTCCCTGCGTGTAGCCTCAAAAGAGAACGCACAGTAGAGTTTTCTCTCGAAAGAATATGTAAGGATACCACATTACAAGGAAATACAGTGTTGCAGAGTGAAGACTAATACATATGTATTGGAAACACTTTATGAGAGAAATAACGCATCTTGCAAAATTAGCTTGTATGTCCTAAACAACACGTTGGAACTCGAAAAGATTTGGTGTGGCATGTACGTCTAAACGTGTAGCCTCAAAAGAGTACCCACAGGAGAGTTTTATTTCTTCAAAATTTGTCAGAAAACCACGTTTTAAGGAAATCCCGCATCGTGCGAAATTATGTTGTTTTTCCTAAATAACACGTTGTAACTCGAAAAGCTTTGGTGTTGTGTGTATATCTAAGCACGTAGCCTCAAAGGAGAATGCACAGGAGAGTTTTCTCTCGAAAGAATATGCAAGAATACCACGTTATAAGGAAATACAGTGTTGCAGAGTAAAGGCAAATATTTACGTAATGGAAACACTTAAACTTTATGAGAAGAAATAACGCTTCGTAAAAAAATTAGCTTGTATCTCCTAAACAACACGATGTAACTCGAAAAGATTTGATGTGGTGTGTACGTCTAAATGTGTAGCCTCCAAAGAGAACCCACAGGAGTATTTTCTTTCGTCAAAATTTGTCAGAAAACCACGTTTTAAGGAAATCCCGCATCGTGCTAAATTATCTTGTTTTTCCTAAACAACACATTGTAACTCGAAAAGCTTTGGTGTTGCGTGTATGTCAAAGCATGTAGCCTCAAAAGAGAACGCACAGGAGAGTTTTCTCTCGAAAGAATATGTAAGAATACCACGTTATAAGGAAATACAGTGTTGCAGAGTAAAGACAAATACGTACTTATTGGAAACACTTAAACTTTACGAGAAGAAATAAGGCATCGTACAAAATTAGTATGTATCTCCTAAACATCACGTTATAACTCGAAAAAATTTGGTGTGGTGTGTACGTCTAAACATGTAGCCTCAAACGAGAACCCACAGGAGAATTTTCGTTCATCAAAATTTGTCAGAAAACCACGTTTTAAGGAAATCCTGCATCGTGCGAAATTATCTTGTTTTTCCTAAGCAACACATTGTAACGCGAAAACCTTTGGTGTTGCGTGTATGTCTAAGCGTGTAGCCTCAAAAGAGAATGCAAAGGAGACTTTTTTTCTCGAAAGAATATATAAGAATACCACGTTATTAGGAAATACAGTGTTGCAGAGTAAAGACAAATATTTACGTATTGGAAAAACTTTACGAGAAGAAATAACGCATCTTACAAAATTAGCTTGTATCTCCTAAACAACACGTTGTAACTTAAAAAGATTTGGTGTGGCGTGTACGTCTAATCGTGTAGCCTCAAAAGAGAAACCATAGGAGAATTTTCTTTGGTCAAAATTTGTCAGAAAACCACGTATGAAGGAAATACCGCATCATGCGAAATTATCTTGTTTTTCCTAAACAAAACGTTTTAACTCGAAAAGCTATGGTGTTGCGTGTATGTCTAAGCGTGTAGCCCCAAAAGAGAACGCACAGGAGAGTTTTCTCTCGAAAGAATATGTAAGAATACCACGTTGTAAGGAAATACAGTGTTGCAGAGTAAAGGAAAATACATATGTATTGGAAACGCAACATCAAATCTTTTCGAGTTACAACGTGTTGGTTAGGAAAAGCAAGATAATTTCGCACGATGAGTGATTTCCTTAAAACATGGTTTTCTGAGAAATATTAACGAAAAAAAATTCTCCTGTGGGTTATCTTTTGAGGCTACAGGTTTAGACGGGCACGCCACACCAAATCTTTTCGAGTTACAAACTGTTGTTTAGGAGATACAAGCTAATTTTTTATGATGCTTTATTTCTTCTTGTAAGGTGTTTCCAATAGGTACGTATTTGCCTTTAGTCTGCAACACTGTATTTCCTTATAACGTGGTATTCTTACATATTCTTTCGAGAGAAAACTTTCCTGTGCGTCCTCTTTTGAGGCTACACGCTTAGACATACACGCAATACCAAAGATTTTCGCGTTACAACGTGTTGTTTAGGAAAAACAAGATAATTTCGCACGAAGAGGGATTTCCTTAATACGTGATTTTCTGACAAATTTTGACCAAAGAAAATTCTCCTATGGGTTCTCATTTGAGACTACACGTTTAGACGTACAGGCCACACCAAATCTTTTTAAGTTACAACATGTTGTTTAGGAGATACAAGTTAATTTTTTTACGATGCATTATTTCATCTCGTAAAGTTTAAGTTTTTCCAATAAGTATGTATTTGCCTCTACTCTGCAACACTGTATTTCCTTATAACGTGGTATTCTTACATATTATTTCGAGAGAAAACTCTCCTGTGCGTTCTCGGATTTCCTTAAACCGTTGTGTTCTGACAAATATTGAAGAAAGAAAATTCTCCTGTGGGTTCTCTTATGATGCTACACGTTTAGACATGCACGCCACACCAAATCCTTTCGAGTTACCACGTGTTGTTTAGGAGATACAGGCTAATTTTGTACGATGTGTTATTTCTTCTCGTAAATTGTTTCCAATACATACGTATTTGTCTTTCTCTGCAACACTGTATTTCCTTATAACGTGGTATTCTTACATATTCTTTCGAGGGAAAACTCTCCTGAGCGTTCTCTTCTGAGGCTACATGTTTAGACATACAAGCAACACCAAAGCTTTTTGAGTTACAACGTGTTGTTTAGGAAAATCTAGATAATTTCGCACGATGCGAGATTTCCATAAACATGGTTTTCTGAAAAATTTGACAATAGAAAGTTCTCCTGTGGGTTCTCTTTTGAGGCTACATGTTTAGACGTACACGCCACACCAAATCTGTTCGAGTTACAACGTGTTGTTTAGGAGATACAAGCTAATATTTTACAATGTGTTAATTCTTCTCATAAAGTGTTTCCAATACTTACGTATTTGTCTTTACTCTGCAACATTGTATTTCCTTATAACGTGGTATTCTTACATATTCTTTCGATAGAAAACTGTCCTGTGCGTTCCCTTTTGTGGCTACACACTTAGACATACAGGCAACACCAAAGCTATTCAAGTTACAACATGTAGTTTAGGAAAAAGAAGATGATTTCGCAGGACGCGGGATTTCCTTAAAACGTGGTTTTCTGAAAAATTTTGACGAAAGAAAATTCTCCTGTGGGTTCTCTTTTGTGGCTACACATTTAGACGTACACGCCACACCAAAACCTTTCGAGTTACAATGGGCTTTTTAGGAAATACAAGCTAATTTTGTACGATGCATTATTTCTTCTCGTAAAGTGTTTCAAATACGTATGTATCTATCTTTACTCTGCAACACTGTATTTCCTTATAACGTGGTATTCTTACATATTCGTTCGAGAGAAAACTCTCCTGTGCGTTCTCTTTTAAGGCTACACGCTTAGACATACACGCAGCACCAATGATTTTCGAGTTACAACGTGTTGTTTAGGAAAAACAAGATAATTTCGCACGATGCGGGATTTCCTTAAAACGTTTTTTTCTGACAAATTTTGACGAAAGAAAATTCTCCTGTGGGTTCTCTTTTGAGGCTACACGTTTAGACTTACATGCCACACCAAATCTTTTCGAGTTACAACATGTTGTTTAGGAGATACAAGCTAATTTTGTAAGATGCGTTATTTCTTTTCGTAAAGTGTTTCCAATACATACGTATTTGTCTTTACTCTGCAACACTGTATTTCCTTATAACGTGGTATTCTTATATATTCTTTCGAGAGAAAACTCTCCTGTGCGTTCTCTTTTGAGGCCACACGTTTAGACATACACGCAACACCAAAGCTTTTGGAGTTACAACGTGTTGTTTAGGAAAAACAAGATAATTTCGCACAATGCGGGATTTCCTTAAAACGTGGTTTTCTGACAAATTTGACGAAAGAAAATTCTCCTGTGGGTTCTCGTTGAGGCTACACGTTTCAACTTACACGCCACACCAAATCCTTCGAGTTACAACGTGTTGTTTAGGAAATACAAGCTAATTTTGTACGATGTATTATTCCTTCTCGTAAAGTGTTTCCAATAAGTAAGTATCTGTCTTTACTCTGCAATACTGTATTTCCTTATAACGTGGTATTCTTACATATTCTTTCGAGAGAATCCTCTACTGTGCATTCTCTTTTGAGGCTACACACTTAGACATACACGCAACACCAAAGCTTTTCGAGTTACAATGTGTTGTTTAGGAAAACAAGATGATTTCGCATGGTGCAGGATGTCCTTAAAACGTGGTTTTCTGAAAAAATTTTGACGAGAGAAAATTCTCCAGTGGGTTCTCTTTTGAGGCTACACGTTTAGATGTAAACACCACAGCAAATCTTTTCGAGTTACAACGTGTTGTTTCGGAGATACAAGCTAATTTTGTACCATGTGTTATTTCTTCTCGTTAAGTGTTTCCAATATGTAAGAATTTGTCTTTACTCTGCAACACCGTATTTCCTTATAACGTGGTATTCTTACATATTCTTTCAAGAGAAAACTCTCCTGTGCGTTCTCTTTTGAGGCTACATGCTTAGACATACACGTAACACCAAAGCTTTTCGAGTTACAACGTGTTGTTTAGGAAAAACAAGATAATTTCGCACAATGCGGGATTTCCTCAAAACGTGATTTCTGAAAAATTTTGACGAAAGAAAATTCTCCTGTGGGTTCTCTTTTGAGGCTACGCATTTAGATGTAAACACCACACCAAACAGTTTCAAGTTACAACGTGTTGTTTAGGAGATACAACCTAACTTTGAACGATGCGTTATTTCATCTCTAAAAGTGTTTCCAATAAGTACCTATTTGTCTTTAGACTGCAACACTGTATTTCCTTAGAACGTGGTATTCTTACGTCTTATTTCAAGAGAAAACACTCCTGTGCATTGGCTTTTGAGGATACAGGCTTAGACATACACGCAACAGCAAAGCTTTTCATGTTACAACGTGTTGTTTAGGAAAAACAAGATAATTTCGCACGATGCGGGATTACCATAAAACGTGATTTTCTGACATATTTTGACGAAAGAAAATTCTCCTGTGGGTTCTCTTTTGAGGCTACACATTTAGACGTACATGCCACACCAACTCTTTTCGAGTTCCAACGTGTTGTTTAGGAGATACAAGCTAATTTTGTATGATGCGTTATTTCTTCTCATAAAGTGTTTCCAATACGTACGTATTTGTCTTTATTCTGCAACACTGTATTTCCTTATAACGTGGTATTCTTACATATTCTTTTGAGAGAAAACTCTCCTGTGCATTCTCTTTTGAGGCTACACGCTTAGATATACAAGTAACACCAAAGCTTTTCGAGTTACAACATGTTGTTTAGGAAAAACAAGATAATTTCGCACAATGCGGGATTTCCTAAACACGTGATTTCTGAAAAATTTAGAAAGAAGAAAAATCTCCTCTGGGTTCTCTTTTGAGGCTACAAGTTTAGTCGTACACCCCACACCAAATCGTTTCGAGTGACAACGTGTTGTTAAGGAGATACAAGCTAATTTTGAACGATGCGTTATTTCATCTCTAAAAGTGTTTCCAGTACGTACGTATTTGTCTTTAGTCTACAACACTGTATTTCCTTACAACGTGGTATTCTTACATCTTCTTTTGAGAGAAAATTCTCCTGTGGGTTCTCTTTTGAGGCTACACGAGTTAAAACGTGTTGTTTAGGAGAGACAAGCTAATTTTTTATAATGCGTTAATTTTTCTCATAAAGTGTTTCCAAGCTAATTTTGAACGATGCATTATTTCTTCGTGTAGCCTCAAAAGAGAACCCTAAACAACACCTTGTAACTCGAAAAGCTTTGGTGTTGCGTGTATGTCTAAACGTGTGGCCTCAAAAGAGAAGGCACAGGAGAGTTTCTCTCAAAAGAATATGTAAGAATACCACGTTATAAGGAAATACAGTGTTGCAGAGTAAAGACAAATACATACGTATTGGAAACACTTTATGAGAAGAAATAACGCATCGTACAAAATTAGCTTGTATCTCCTAAACAACACGTTGTAACTCGAAAATATTTGGTGTGGCGTGTACGTGTAAACATGTAGCCTCAAAAGAGAACCCACAGGATAATTTTCGTTCGTCAATATTTGTCAGAAAACCACGTTTTAAGGAAGTCCCACATCGTGCGAAATTATCTTGTTTTTCCTAAACAACATGTCGTAACTCGAAAAGCTTTGGTGTTGCGTGTATGTCTAAGCGTGTAGCCTCAAAAGAGAAGGCACAGGAGAGTTTTCTCTCGAAAGAATATGTAAGAATACCACGTTATAAGGAAATACAATGTTGCAGTGTAAATACAAATACTTATGTATAGGAAACACTTTCCGAGAAGAAATAAAGCATCGTACAAAATTAGCTTTTATCTCCTAAACAACACGTTGTAACTCGAAATATTTTGTGTGGCGTGTACATCTAAACGTGTAGCCTCAAAAGAGAAGGCACAGAAGAGTTTTCTCTCGAAAGAATATGTAAGAATACCACGTTTTAAGGAAATACAGAGTTGCAGAGTAAAGACAAAGATGTACGTATTGGCAACACCTTACGAGAAAAAATAAGGCATCGTACAAAATTAGTCTGTATCTCCTAAACAACACGTTGTAACTGAAAAGGATTTGGTGTGGCGTGTACGTCTAAACGTGTAGCCTCAAAAGAAAACCAACAGGAGAATTTTCTTTGGTCAAAATTTTTCAGAAAACCACGTTTTAAGGAAATCCCGCATCTTGCGAAATTATCTTGTTTTTCCTAAACAACACGTTGTAACTCGAAAAGCTTTGGTGTTGCCTGTATGTCTAAGCGTGTAGCCTCAAGAGAGAAGGCACAGGAGAGTTTTTTCTCGAAAGAATATGTAAGAATACCACGTTTTAACGAAATACAGTGTTGCAGAGTAAAGACAAATACATTCGTATTGGCAACACTTTACGAGAAGAAATAACGCATCATACAAAATTAGCTTGTATCTCCTAAACAACACGATGTAACTCGAAAAGATTTGGTGTGGCGTGTACGTCTAAACGTGTAGCCTCAAAAGTGAACTTAAAGGAGTATTTTCTTTCGTCAAAATTTGTCAGAAAACCACGTTTTATGGAAATCCCGCATCGTGGAAATTATCTTGTTTTTCCTAAACAACACGTTGTAACTCGAAAAGCTTTGGTGCTGCGTGTATGTCTAAGCGTGTAGCCTCAAAAGAGAACGCACAGGAGAGTTTTCTCTCGAAAGAATATGTAAGAATACCGCGTTATAAGGAAATACAGTGTTGCAGAGTAAAGACAAATACGTACTTATTGGAAACACTTAAACTTTACGAGAAGAAATAAGGCATCGTAAAAAATTAGTATGTATCTCCTAAACATCACGTTATAACTCGAAAAGATTTGGTGTGGTGTGTACGTCTAAACATGTAGCCTCAAACGAGAACCCACAGGAGAATTTTCGTTCATCAAAATTTGTCAGAAAACCACGTTTTAAGGAAATTCTGCATCGTGCGAAATTATCTTGTTTTTCCTAAGCAACACGTTGTAACACGAAAACCTTTGGTGTTGCGTGTATGTCTAAGCGTGTAGCCTCAAAAGAGAATGCAAAGGAGAGTTTTTTTCTCGAAAGAATATATAAGAATACCACGTTATTAGGAAATACAGTGTTGCAGAGTAAAGACAAATATTTACGTATTGGAAAAACTTTACGAGAAGAAATAACGCATCTTACAAAATTAGCTTGTATCTCCTAAACAACACGTTGTAACTTAAAAAGATTTGGTGTGGCGTGTACGTCTAATCGTGTAGCCTCAAAAGAGAAACCATAGGAGAATTTTCTTTGGTCAAAATTTGTCAGAAAACCACGTATGAAGGAAATACCGCATCATGCGAAATTATCTTGTTTTTCCTAAACAAAACGTTTTAACTCGAAAAGCTTTGATGTTGCGTGTATGTCTAACCGTGTAGCCCCAAAAGAGAACGCACAGGAGAGTTTTCTCTCGAAAGAATATGTAAGAATACCACGTTGTAAGGAAATACAGTGTTGCAGAGTAAAGGAAAATACATATGTATTGGAAACGCACCATCAAAGCTTTTCGAGTTACAACGTGTTGTTTAGGAAAAGCAAGATAATTTTGCACGATGAGTGATTTCCTTAAAACATGGTTTTCTGAGAAATATTAACGAAAAAAAAATTCTCCTGTGGGTTATCTTTTGAGGCTACACGTTTAGACGTGCACGCCACACCAAATCTTTTCGAGTTACAAACTGTTGTTTAGGAGATACAAGCTAATTTTTTATGATGCTTTATTTCTTCTTGTAAGGTGTTTCCAATAGGTACTTATTTGCCTTTAGTCTGCAACACTGTATTTCCTTATAACGTGGTATTCTTACATATTCTTTCGAGAGAAAACTTTCCTGTGCGTCCTCTTTTGAGGCTACACGCTTAGACATACACGCAATACCAAAGATTTTCGCGTTACAACGTGTTGTTTAGGAAAAACAAGATAATTTCGCACGAAGAGGGATTTCCTTAATACGTGATTTTCTGACAAATTTTGACCAAAGAAAATTCTCCTATGGGTTCTCATTTGAGACTACACGTTTAGACGTACAGGCCACACCAAATCTTTTTAAGTTACAACATGTTGTTTAGGAGATACAAGCTAATTTTTTTACGATGCATTATTTCTTCTCGTAAAGTTTAACTTTTTCCAATAAGTATGTATTTGCCTCTACTCTGCAACACTGTATTTCCTTATAACGTGGTATTCTTACATATTATTTCGAGAGAAAACTCTCCTGTGCGTTCTCGGATTTCCTTAAACCGTTGTGTTCTGACAAATTTTGAAGAAAGAAAATTCTCCTGTGGGTTCTCTTATGATGCTACACGTTTAGACATGCACGCCACACCAAATCCTTTCGAGTTACCACGTGTTGTTTAGGAGATACAGGCTAATTTTGTACGATGTGTTATTTCTTCTCGTAAATTGTTTCCAATAAGTACGTATTTGTCTTTCTCTGCAACACAGTATTTCCTTATAACATGGTATTCTTACATATTCTTTCGAGGGAAAACTCTCCTGAGCGTTCTCTTTTGAGGCTACATGTTTAGACATACAAGCAACACCAAAGCTTTTCGAGTTACAACGTGTTGTTTAGGAAAAACTAGATAATTTCGCACGATGCGAGATTTCCATAAACGTGGTTTTCTGAAAAATTTGACAATAGAAAGTTCTCCTGTGGGTTCTCTTTTGAGGCTACATGTTTAGACGTACACGCCACACCAAATCTGTTCGAGTTACAACGTGTTGTTTAGGAGATACAAGCTAATATTTTACAATGTGTTAATTCTTCTCATAAAGTGTTTCCAATACGTACGTATTTGTCTTTACTCTGCAACATTGTATTTCCTTATAACGTGGTATTCTTACATATTCTTTCAATAGAAAACTGTCCTGTGCGTTCCCTTTTGTGGCTACACACTTAGACATACAGGCAACACCAAAGCTATTCAAGTTACAACATGTAGTTTAGGAAAAAGAAGATGATTTCGCAGGACGCGGGATTTCCTTAAAACGTGGTTTTCTGAAAAATTTTGACGAAAGAAAATTCTCCTGTGGGTTCTCTTTTGTGGCTACACATTTAGACGTACACACCACACCAAAACCTTTCGAGTTACAATGTGCTTTTTAGGAAATACAAGCTAATTTTGTACGATGCATTATTTCTTCTCGTAAAGTGTTTCATATACGTATGTATCTATCTTTACTCTGCAACACTGTATTTCCTTATAACGTGGTATTCTTACATATTCGTTCGAGAGAAAACTCTCCTGTGCATTCTCTTTTAAGGCTACACGCTTAGACATACACGCAGCACCAAAGCTTTTCGAGTTACAACGTGTTGTTTAGGAAAAACAAGATAATTTCGCACAATGCGGGATTTCCTTAAAACGTGGTTTTCTGACAAATTTGACGAAAGAAAATTCTCCTGTGGGTTCTCTGTTGAGGCTACACGTTTCAACTTACACGCCACACCAAATCCTTCGAGTTACTACGTGTTGTTTAGGAAATACAAGCTAATTTTGTACGATGTATTATTCCTTCTCGTAAAGTGTTTCCAATAAGTAAGTATCTGTCTTTACTCTGCAATACTGTATTTCCTTATAACGTGGTATTCTTACATATTCTTTCGAGAGAATACTCTACTGTGCATTCTCTTTTGAGGCTACACGCTTAGACATACACGCAACACCAAAGCTTTTCGAGTTACAACGTGTTGTTTAGGAAAACAAGATGATTTCGCATGATGCAGGACGTCCTTAAAACGTGGTTTTCTGAAAAAATTTTGACGAGAGAAAAATCTCCAGTGGGTTCTCTTTTGAGGCTACACGTTTAGATGTAAACACCACAGCATATCTTTTCGTGTTACAACGTGTTGTTTCGGAGATACAAGCTAATTTTGTACCATGTGTTATTTCTTCTCGTTAAGTGTTTCCAATATGTAAGAATTTGTCTTTACTCTGCAACACCGTATTTCCTTATAACGTGGTATTCTTACATATTCTTTCGAGAGAAAACTCTCCTGTGCGTTCTCTTTTGAGGCTACATGCTTAGACATACACGTAACACCAAAGCTTTTCGAGTTACAATGTGTTGTTTAGGAAAAACCAGAAAATTTCGCACAATGCGGGATTTCCTAAAAACGTGATTTCTGAAAAATTTTGACGAAAGAAAATTCTCCTGTGGGTTCTCTTTTGAGGCTACGCATTTAGTTGTAAACACCACACCAAACAGTTTCAAGTTACAACGTGTTGTTTAGGAGATACAACCTAACTTTGAACGATGCGTTATTTCATCTCTAAAAGTGTTTCCAATAAGTACCTATATGTCTTTAGTCTGCAACACTGTATTTCCTTCGAACGTGGTATTCTTACATCTTATTTCAGGAGAAAACACTCCTGTGCATTGGCTTTTGAGGATACAGGCTTAGACATACACGCAACAGCAAAGCTTTTCATGTTACAACGTGTTGTTTAGGAAAAACAAGATAATTTCGCACGATGCGGGATTACCATAAAACGTGATTTTCTGACATATTTTGAAGAAAGAAAATTCTCCTGTGGGTTCTCTTTTGAGGCTACACATTTAGACGTACATGCCACACCAACTCTTTTCGAGTTCCAACGTGTTGTTTAGGAGATACAAGCTAATTTTGTATGATGCGTTATTTCTTCTCATAAAGTGTTTCCAATACGTACGTATTTGTCTTTATTCTGCAACACTGTATTTCCTTATAACGTGGTATTCTTACATATTCTTTTGAGAGAAAACTCTCCTGTGCATTCTCTTTTGAGGCTACACGCTTAGATATATAAGTAACACCAAAGCTTTTCGAGTTACAACATGTTGTTTAGGAAAAACAAGATAATTTCGCACAATGCGGGATTTCCTAAAAACGTGATTTCTGAAAAATTTTGAAAGAAGAAAAATCTCCTCTGGGTTCTCTTTTGAGGCTACAAGTTTAGTCGTACACCCCACACCAAATCGTTTCGAGTGACAACGTGTTGTTAAGGAGATACAAGCTAATTTTGAACGATGCGTTATTTCATCTCTAAAAGTGTTTCCAGTACGTACGTATTTGTCTTTAGTCTACAACACTGTATTTCCTTACAACGTGGTATTCTTACATCTTCTTTTGAGAGAAAATTCTCCTGTGGGTTCTCTTTTGAGGCTACACGAGTTACAACGTGTTGTTTAGGAGAGACAAGCTAATTTTTTATAATGCGTTAATTTTTCTCATAAAGTGTTTCCATGCTAATTTTGAACGATGCATTATTTCTTCGTGTAGCCTCAAAAGAGAACCCTAAACAACACGTTGTAACTCGAAAAGCTTTGGTGTTGCGTGTATGTCTAAACGTGTGGCCTCAAAAGAGAAGGCACAGGAGAGTTTCTCTCGAAAGAATATGTAAGAATACCACGTTATAAGGAAATACAGTGTTGCAGAGTAAAGACAAATACATACGTATTGGAAACACTTTACGAGAAGAAATAACGCATCGTACAAAATTAGCTTGTATCTCCTAAACAACACGTTGTAACTCGAAAATATTTGGTGTGGCATGTACGTGTAAACATGTAGCCTCAAAAGAGAACCCACAGGATAATTTTCGTTCGTCAATATTTGTCAGAAAACCACGTTTTAAGGAAGTCCCACATCGTGCGAAATTATCTTGTTTTTCCTAAACAACATGTCGTAACTCGAAAAGCTTTGGTGTTGCATGTATGTCTAAGCGTGTAGCCTCAAAAGAGAAGGCACAGGAGAGTTTTCTCTCGAAAGAATATGTAAGAATACCACGTTATAAGGAAATACAATGTTGCAGTGTAAAT